>NW_020447308.1:4104755-4362362 GCF_003343035.1 Apteryx rowi | reverse complement strand
TTTTCATTAGTTGTTTTACAACATCTTGGCTGTGTGGGTTACAGGGCTTTCGAGGGGGACGTGGAGAAAGAAGGGACGCCCTGCGCAGAAACCCTGGGGCAGGGCTGCGGCGTGGTGTTTTGAAACCCCCGTTTTCCTTCCTTCCTTCCTTCCTTCCTTCCTTCCTTCCTTCCTTCCTTCCTTCCCACTAACCCCTGCCCAGGCAGCGTACGAGTCTGTTACAGTGCAAGGCATGATACAAACTCAGGTCAGAAAAAAGAGGTTAAATATTTAGTACATTCTTGTTCAGTGTTTATATTCATTGTTGTGCAAGGGTTCTACCCCTCCTTCCCTCCCTGCTTGTTTTGGTTGTGGCACACACCCACCCCCCCACCCCCCCCCCCACACACACTCCCCACACAAACACACACACACACACACACACACACACACACATTTATATATAGTTTTTTTTTAATTTGCTGGGTACAATGGCAGGCACCAGGCTTTTGGGTCGCTAATTTTTAAAATGACTATTTTAACCCTTCCATCCTGTGAACAAGAGCTATCCCAAGTGCAGCTGGCGGTGTCGGGCATTCCCGGCATGGCCGTGAGACCCCGGGCTCCAGCACAGCCCCGCTCYGCGGAGCGCAGCCCCGGCTGCCCCCTCTTCGCAGCCCTTGCCGAAGGGGCCGTGCCGTTCCCGTGGGGCGGGGTGGGCAGCACGTAGCTGGGGCCGCCGGCTTGGCTAGCAAACGGTTAAGTGTTGGCAGCTATGGAAACCTGTACAAGTACAAGCTTGTTGCTTAAATCATAGACCAAACCTCAGAACAAAAGCAAACGAGTGAGCTTGTTTGTTCAGTTGCAGAAGCCCTGGTGGAAGGGGAAGGAGGGGGCCGTCATAAAGTCTACAACCAAGGAGTCATACCAGTTGCTCATCTTAAGTTAGTTACAGCATCTAAGCCTTCGTTTAGCACTGATCCAACCAAATGATGGCAGTGAAGAGGTGGTTCTGGGATGGGAATGTTTAAATCTTTCGAGTAAGAACAAAGAATTACAATATACTGATTGCTAGTTTTGACTGGAGATTAAAGAAGTTTGTAGTGCTTTTTGCTTGTGTAGTTTAGGTCCCATTATCTTCTCTTGCCTCTGTCCCATAGTTATTTTTCCCTTTTAAAAATGAAAAAGACAAAAAAGTTAATTAAGAAGGTATTCTATGTAGGATTTTTTATTTATTTTTGTGATATCAGTTTAAATCACTGTAGAGATGCCCCATAATAAATTTAAATACTGAGATAAGGGTTTTTGAGTATGACAGGGGGACAGTTTTTGATTTTTTTCAAACATTTATCTACCTCACTCTTATTTTTTTATATGTGTGTATATAAAAAAAATACATCTCACATTTCTCAGCAGCCAATAAATGCCGTTGATACTGGTAACCTCTCACTCCATAAACCACATGCTCTAGGTTCTGGAGGGGAACAGTCACTGCTTATCGCAAAGGGTCACTTCAGAATCTTTGCCTCAATTCCAAGGGTTTGCCCAATTTTTTCGTTGCAGTTTTTCTATCTTTATTGTGGAAAGAAATCTAAGAGTTGTTTGGCTTAAGGTGACCATTCCTTAAGGAATCACGAAGGCTTTTTAATGTGCTGTCATAGCAGCCCTCAGTTTGGCAACAAAATGCTGCATGTCTAGCTGAGTGGAGACATAGCTGACCTGATACAAGAACTTTGAACTATGAGTAT
This sequence comes from Apteryx rowi, assembly GCF_003343035.1. Classification (NCBI taxonomy): domain Eukaryota; kingdom Metazoa; phylum Chordata; class Aves; order Apterygiformes; family Apterygidae; genus Apteryx; species Apteryx rowi. The sequence continues at coordinate 4,360,635 of NW_020447308.1, read as the reverse complement.
TTGATCAAATTTGTTACAGAAATCAGTTGTTTACAATATTTGAAGGTCCAGAATTGTTAGAATGAAGTAAACGATCTTTCTATTTATCTGGTAGAGCGGGCTAAGTCCTTCCTGCCAGTTTTTCTCAGATGCCACAAGCACCAAAAGGACACTTGACTGAACCAACACCTAAAAAAGAATTGGATCATACAGCAAGAGTATTGCTTTCTTGACCAAATCAAACGGTGAAAAAACTGTCACAGGCTGCCTGATGAGAATACTACACTGAGTTTACAATTTTAGATCCTTGCTGCTTCTGTTTGAGAGCACTGATTTTTTTCAGAACTAACATTGAATTGATTCTTTTCTGATGTGCCAGTAAAAATGCAGTTCCCTTTTTTACCCTGTTTATATGCTTCATAACTGTGGATTCTGATGGACCAGCCATCAAATTTTAACTACCCTCTGACAGTGTGTAACTGGTTTACAAGCACACAGTACTAACACGAGCTCGCCATTGACGTGATATATAATGTTTCTCTTTTTCCAGTTCTGGCAGCTGTTCGTGCAGGTGTTGGTTTCGGTAGCTGAATAATGTGGTGCTTGGCTACTTTGTGTTGTATGCGGCCTCTTGACTATACAGTGCTGTGGTTAAGTACTACAGCGTGTTTTTGGAGAGAGCATTTCTCTCTAACTCTGGAAAATCAACAAAATTTAAAGTTTTTACTAGGTTATTTTTGTTTTTCCATTTTTATTAGCTTCCAGTGACCTTTGGGTGTAGTGACTATTCCCCTCTCTTGCACATATTGATTACCACAACTGGAGATCCTCAGATCTTTCAGCTGGCTAGGAGGGTTTTGTTAAAACTGTCCAAGTTTTTGGTTTTTATAATTGTATGTAGGTGGTTTAAAAACACATTAGGAAGAAACACTAACAACGTAGCGCCCATCAGGATAAGCATTTCAAAAAGCACTTCAGTGGAAGAGCAGTTATGTGACTAAAAGTATGCATGTGTGATGACAGTCAGCTCTCCTGGACCAAACCACCTTCATGATACCATTGCGTTCTGTGTTTGCAGTTCAAGCTTAATTCCTTTTTGTTCTGTTCGTTTCCATAGCTTTTTTTGTTGTTGTGTTTTTGTGCATTTTGAATAGCTTTATTCACATGGGTTTTTCATGCAGACTTCCTTTTGACAGTAAATCAAGATGTTTATGCATGTGAACAACTGAGAACTAATGTTGGCTTGATACAGTCATAATATGGTTTGTAATGTTGTTCTTCCCTGAGACCACTGGCTTGTCTGGTATGGAAAATTTATTTAGAACGTTAGCTATGTTTGAATAAAGTTAAAGTAATCCAATTTGTTTATAAATTGAAAACAAAAGCCCACCCAGCCCTGAAAACCAGCATTTTGACAAATGGTACCAAGATGTTTTAATGCAATAGCATAACAAACTGGCATCACTAAGGGGAGCAGGAAGCTTTGGTTTTAATAGTTGGGCCGTTGTTCTCACCTGACTCGCATTTTAAAGCTTTTCAGTGGCACAGAAGGTGGTTTGGTTGCAAAGGAAGGTGGCTCTTATGTAAATACAGAAGTGTCAGATGCTTGGTACTAAACCAGATACTCTTTTGGGGGAGCGATAAAGTAGACACGAAGCCAGGCACGATGAAAAGTCTGAGGCCAGCCTATGTTCACCAAGTCTTTCTCAGTGTGGTGCCTCTGCTCTTTAAAGCTGGTTCTAAGTGATGTATGATTCCAGATATGTTCGCACTGATGCTCCTGTTGGTCTTTAAAAACAAACAGACAAAAAGCCCAGTTTGCCCAGGATGACTGGTCACCAGATGGAGCTGCTGTCAGGTCCTCTGGGAACTGCTGAGGGGTGTTCAGTACAATCCGAGTCTAAATGAACAACACTCCTATTGTTGGTATAACTCCATACATATATATCTATATATACATATATATATATATCTATATATGTGTATATATATATAATATAGATATATATATATATAAACCTTTTCATTCCATTAGTACAAGTGACACTTGTTTCCTGTTATTCTTATTTTGTTTGTCAACAGTGTATTTAATCACTGGGCTAAACGACAGTGGGGGAAGGTGCAAGGGATCCACTCCTTACTAACCAGTGATAAAAGCCAGATATTGCAACTTAACCCATACGTAGTTGTGCAGACAAGAATTAAAGAATGACGTGTAGAAAAAACACTAGTGGCCAGGGGTGCTGAAGATACAGAACTGTAAATAGGCAGGAGGGCTTCAAAGGATGCCTCACTTCCGAAAACTGGTTGTTTAGAGATGAGAAACAGTCTCTGAAATGATAAGCACAGCCAGGTAAATCAGAATTGAGAAATGTTTGTATGAAGATATGTGAAAACAAAGGATGTGGAAATAGGTATTTACAAAGACACAGGGCTTGGCAGAAGTTTGAGGTAGTTTCCTGAGCTTGGTATATGGGACAGCACCAGAGCTCAGGTATCACAATTCTGATCGTTGGTACTTGTAAATAAACCTCTTGACTTTCCAGCTGGAGTGGTAAATTCATTGCCAGGAGTTTAACGGTTGTTATCATTGGTCTATATGAATCAGAGTCTCAACTTACAGTTGGTCTGTTTTGCAAGTACCTTAAGACTATCACTAGTTTGTGTGTGTGTACATGCGTGTGTTCATCTTTTTTTGTATGCGTTATGTTGATTAGTAATCCATTAGCATTTTCAATAGGGCTTTAAGTCCAGTAGATTACGGGTAGTCAGTTGACGAAGATCTGGTTTACAAGAACTAATTAAATGTTTCATTGCATTTTGTAAGTACATAGAATAATTTTATAAAATGTTTGTAGTTTATAAATGCCTAAAATATAATTTAAGGGCACTTTTCCGTGTCTGTGTGTGGGTGTGTCTGTATGTGATCAGTTTTTTTTTTGATGGTACCAGTTTACTAGCTAGCTTTACAATATGCCAAAAAGGATCGCTAACTCGTCCAATTCACGGCTCGTCCCTCTCCCCCTACCCGCCCAAGCTTTGTGTCCCAGTATATAGTGAATGAATAAAGAAGTTGGGGAAATGTTCTGTATCTTCAGTATCCTGGTCTTCCAGAGCCCTCTGGTTGGGGTGGGATCATCTTAACTGGTCATTTCACTTTACTGTATAGTGCAGTAACTTAACGGATTACAAGAACCTCACTGGTTGTGGAAACGGAACGGGCTTTGCTGCTACGCAGTGTCACTTGTGTTATTCAGTACCTGTTTTATTGTTGCCAGGCGGTTTGGAGGATGCGAGTGCATAACAAAAAGAGGGAAGGCGGTTTCTGTAATTATTGCTGAAGAACTCTTTACAGATTTCTTAGTGCTTTAAAAGGTTGTATGCAGCCTCTACAGATATTGAACACCGTTTAAAGCTTTGTTGAAATGAACAAGGTAGGATCCCTATTTATTTTTATTTAAGAATACTGAATATCCCCTTTCTCCCCCTAAATTTGACCAACGGCATTTTGGAAGGGTTATGAGGGTTTAGATGCTGTTTAAAAACCAGCTCTTCTGTTTTCTAAACCAGTGAGGTTTGAGATGAAAGGATTGGCCAGAGTTTGTCTACCTCTGGGACAAAAACAAAACTAGAAAGTGCTAAGGAATGGATGCAGTTGCAAATACGACATTTTCCAAGTTTTCTTGTTTAAATTTTTTAAAAGAAAATGAAACAATAACATGGCCAATTTATTACATAAAAAGACTTGCTGTGTATAAATTATTCCTAAAGAAATTCCTGTGTTTATATTAAAATGAATCAGTAGATAAAAACAATTTCAAAATGTTTTTGTATATTCTGTTGTAAGAATTTATTCCTGTTATTGCGATATACTCGGGATTCTTTACATTATGAAAAAAAAGAAACTTTGTCTATTTTGAATGGCTGAAGCTAAGGCTCCTTTAGTTTCTCTTACTCTGCTTTTTTCTAGTAGTTTCAGTACTACATGATTTAAGTTAAATAAAAGAATTCTGTATGCATTTGTCTGCTTCTGACTTTGTTGCTCCTTATGCAAAGCAAGTACAAGTTAGAAAACCCAGAGTAAATCTTTTAGTCCCCCCCCACCCTTTTGGCCATATTTAATTGAGTAACTGAATAAATATTAGTGTAGAGGTCAGTACTGCCATTATATTCTGTTGAAATCAGGTCTTTGTTTTCATCCGATGGCACTGAGCTTGTGGCTCCTTTTTCGATGGGGCTTTTGAGTCCGGTTTTGCAGTAGGTATTTCCTTTGAATAAGGTAAGCGTTTTTATTTATCTATTTAAAATAAACCCTTTCATATACACTTACAGCAATCCATAGATGAGGCATTCAGTCATCCAGCATGTGGTTATCAGTTTTCTACAAAAGTTGCTGGAAAAGCCAGTGGCAAGAAAACTAGCATTATCTTGGTGTTTCCAATTCCTCTGACCCTTGTCATCAAAGCGTTCACTAAGATAAGGCACAGTGGTGGCCTGAAGTTTGATCAGGTGTCCATGCAGTTAGGTTTGTCCGTTGTCCTTTCTACTGATGTGATGCTTGAGGAACGGGCTTTTGTTTCCCTTGGAGAAATAGCAGATGTCCACATTAAGCTGCTGCCATTCTGTTCCAACGACTGTTTTTGAAAAATACCTGCTAATTTTATCTCTTCATCTGTCTTGCTGCTAGCAAAATTATCAAGGAGAACATGTGTTGAAGTTCCCTGTCTGCTGAAGAGGATATGCAGACACCTTCCTCTTACCCACCTTAATAGCATAGTAGTGCACTTTTGTATTTAGCTGTACTCGAGACATGGAGGAGCCTGACTTGGCAGGGGAGAAGCATAGAAGTGATCTGTCACTGTCCAATCCCAAGTTTTACAACTTGGGATCTCATTTGATTCCTATTTTGTAAGTAGGATAATGTGCCATAACGCATTCCACAGCACAGTACTTCAATAACTGCCTTTCTTGGGACAAGTTAAGCTTTTTGATTTTCATCTGTAAATCCCTGAACAGCATGACCCATTCTACTAAAAGGCTGTCTTCCCTATGCTGCGCGTTGTGGAAGGACTGCGGCGTTTTCCTTTGGGACAGACATTGAGAATTTGGGGTAAGTGTTGTTTTCAGGAAGTTGAAACCCAGATTACTAATGGCATCGGAGTTCCTGTCATATTCCAGGGTTGTGGGGGTTTGGGGATTGGTTTTGTTTTGTTTTACTTCTAAGTCACCACAGGTTCACACTCTTCTGATGTGGAAACCAGTATTTACAGCATGCCACTCAGAGATTATTTTAAAACTTCACGTAACAGGATCCCTGCATGTGTTTTGTTTTCCCCCCACCCCCCATTTAGTTTTTTTGTGGGCATTTTGTATAGCTGAACTATCTCACTGGACTGTGACTGGGGATGGAGAGAATTTCTGTTATATCCATCCAGTGCTGAAAGTCCTTACAGCTGTAAGCATGCATCTTGATTTAACAAGGCTGTAGTATTATCTGTCTGTCTTCCAAAATATTTTTTGTACCTGGATATTTTTTCGCTTTTTAAAGATTTTAGAAAATGTACAACATAATTTAAGTCCAGTTTCACATGCTTGCTTAAATCTGAAGCCACCATATTTTATCATTGTTAGTAGTACAAACTGTCTATCATTTATTTTATTCTCAAGCTTTTTACACCAGAGAGAGATGTAAACAGTTGTTTGCTTTATGTAAGAAGATTTCACTGAAAATAACATGGAATATAAAATCCTTTTATCTCAGTAAGGGTTTGAAATCTTCAGAGATGCTTTATTTAAGAGTTAAGGAATTGTATTCTAAGAAATATTAGTTACTTCTCTAAATTATCTTTCTTATTCTCTTTCTTCCCCACACTGTTTTAACATTTCTAAGATAATTATCTGTAATGCTTTTCCTAGAAAGACTGCTGTCACCGATTTGGATAATGGAGGTACATGGATGAAAGCTGCTCTTCCATTGCCATAATACAGAGAAGTGTAATAGGTGTAATCACAGATGTACCTGCAGTACACAACAAAAAACCAGAAACCTGCATTAAGGAACAGTAAAACCGATTAAATTTAAATATACTTTAAGTAGCCAAACCAGACCTGGTTAAGGAAATTATTAGAAACTTATTTGCTTAGTGAATAAAGGAAATGCAGAAATAAGTTTGAGAATCAAATATTCTTTGTCTGAAGGTTTGGTTTTTCAGACACCTACCCATAAGGAACTAAAAAAATAAATAAAAATGACAGTATATGCAATCTTTTTTAGGCTTCTATAAGCTAAGTCAGAGGAGAAAATTAGTGCAGTTCACTGGAACTACATCCATGCCATTATAGTGGATTACTTAAAGGTTTTGTGGAGGTCATTCTATGTCACCATTTTTAATTTGGAGACCCAAATCCTGAAAATAAAGGTTAAGATTAGCTGATATATTTTTTAAAAAGGTCTTTTTCTGTTTTCTTTGCTTTCTTTTTAAATGAAGACTAGCTTAAAAGAAAAATGCTTCAGTACCACCAAAAACACCTAATGAGATCACAGACATCTTTCTAAAGGTGCCTGTAATTGCTCTGTTCTTCCATGTAGGTATTTATGTTTTGTATCCCTCCCAGTTGGGAAAAATAGAATAGATTAAAATCTGCTACTAGTCAGTATTCTTTTCAGACTCTCTAATAGTGCAGGTCTACTGGAGTTGCTAATCACAGGGTGTGCTATGTTGAAACTTGTTTCTTCTGGAATTCACACATCTATGGAAAAATATCTACAGGCTGCAGTTTTTCAAAGAAGGCTTCTTTACATAAAATTTAAATTTGTCCCAATTTCATGCTTGTGCCCCTCTGAAGATTAAGCTTTAAAGTGATTTCAGTTGGAGGAAAAGTCATTGTAAAAATCCTTCTAGGTGAAATAAGCTGATTGAATTACTTCTGGTTTTACTGTGAGACCCCTGCTATGGAATGTTTACCTTCCTGCATCTCTGGAAAAGATTATATCAATCCCTTCCACTGAAATGTTTTTCCAGAGAGTCTTCATATTAATTGTAGATTCAATCTTTTCCGGACCATCTAGCACACAACAGCCACCTTCTGGGTGAAAACCACAAGCATCCATCTCTTGGTAGCCTTTGTTCTTCCCACACTGCTCAAGGATGATTGCTTTGGCGGATGAAGCCAGCCCAACATGAACAGTAAGCTTTTTTTCCCACCGGAGTGAATAACAGGAAATTAAAAATGAGACCTGTTTTTAAAAACATGTAATGCAATAGTGCCAAGCATTATGTGAAATACTAGCTTCAAGGTAGGGAGTCTTGCTGTAGCTCATACCTAAAGAGAACTTTGATAACAGATTATAAATGAGAACAAAATAGTGCTTTAGTTTGTTTTTGTTGTGTCTAGTTAGCTCAGGACTTCAGAGCTACAGTATCTTTTTCACAATTTATGGCTGATCTTTTTTTCTTTGTTCTGCATGCAATTATGCTATTAAAATGGCACAAGGTTAAAACAGCATGCTAATTATTGTGTGCTCTGATTTCAACTTGAAACCTTTATAACAGTTTTAATAGTCACTTTACAGAGTTGTGTTGATGTACATCTTGTGCATACTCTTTTGGAGATCTTTTTAAAGATCCTCCCAATATTATTCAGAAATGAAGAGGAAAATTTGTCTAACTGTGTAATTACTCACCAGTGGCCGAAGAGTTGTCCATATCTTGAAGACTTGCTCCTTTGCTTTTTGGTAGACCACTGGCAGCTGCATAATACGGAGATCTATGTTTTTACCAAGGCCTTGCTTGGACAGCTCCTATATAAAAAACCAGCATGGACTTGTAAGAGCATTGGATTTCTCAGACTGTGATAAAGAAACCAGACTTTGATCCAACTGTGAAAACATATGAAAGAGTGATGTCATGCTGCCTAACCCCATAGTTCCCAAACATTGGTCTGCAATGAAATCCAGTTGTCTTGTGGTAGGTCTCCTTTTTTCAACTGAAAGAAACTAAAATGTGCTAGATACTTTTCTAATGTCACTTCCACGTAAGCCATTGTATTTTCCAAAGAGATGCTCAGTCTCCAATGGGTGGAATTGGTTTATGTAATTCTTGTTGCTTAGAGACTGGTCCATGGGGAACCATGGAAAAAAGAGGATCTCTTAGTAAAGGTTCACACTGAAAACACATAATAAGCTTTGATATAGGTAAGAGCTGTTCCTCTGAAAGATCTAGGAGTTAAAGCTGTGCTTCTGAAGAGACACAAATGAGGGAGAATTCACATTAGTTGTCCACTCAAGTAGCACGCAATATTCTGGCTTGAACTGGTCCAGGCTGCCTCTGCTGGAGATGACCCTGTCAACATGAGGAAGGTCACATTTAGAATGGATTTAATTTCTTTCTGGTCTAGAATATGTTTCTCCAATAAAACAAGGAAATATCACCTTTTGGGATGAGATTTCCCTGTCATGTATATAGAGTTGAAGTTCCACAAGTGGCCTTTTCCCAAAGGAAACAAAAACTGTGCCCAGGATTGAGGTGAGAGAAACAAAGGCATCCTTTAAAGCAAGACCCTGACCGGGTGGTTGGCAGATGTTCTGGAGAATTGTCAAGGACAGACGCAGAAATGACTTGAAAATATTTTGTCACTGGAGTAGGGCTAATGAACTAGGGTTCTAAGCAGAAAGTATGCTGCTGGCAGGATGCAGAAGGAATGCATCTGAGGCAGAAAGGTTTGTCCCAGAAAAGTTAGATGGTGTGTGAAAATCCTTACTGCATACAGGTAAATAGACCACTACCAAAGGAGTACACAGATGAAGCTTCCCAGGGGGAGAGAGAGCAAGAAGTCTGCAGCAGGGGTATCGGATTGGACCAAGAAACCTGTAACTTTTTTTTTTAATGCCATTGTCTTCCCAAGCTTTCATTTCTCACTAGGGATACTCGTGTGGATGGGGCCCACAGTTCTATGCTGTGTTAACTGGGAAATTTGCCCTTCAACACTGGCTTCCTATATAAACTGTTCCAATTTTCTTGTCAGCGGAAACATTGATTAGCTGTGCTCAATAAACTATTTGACACAAGCAAGGAAACAATGCCTGCAGGGAAGTAAACACATTTAGAGAACACTGCCAGTCTTTTTTCCTCTGGGCACTGACAGTCTTTGAGAGGCCATTGCATCATCTCGCTTAAGAATGCTGTATTCTGTCTTAGCTTCCAAAAAGAAAACCCCAGCTGGTTCACAATTAGCGTTTTATTTTCTAAAACATCTTTAATTTTAACATTTAATGAGATTCTTCCTTCTTAACTGTAAAGCTTAGAGGGCTTGACTAGCTGCAACTTTGTTGCAGAATGTGGGATCCAAAGTAAGGGCAGTTAGAGTTGTCAGGCTGTTCTCCTCTTGTGCTCTCTGAATTGGCATAGCCAAGTCCATTTTTGTTATTGCTGTTTGTCAAAGGAGAAACATCCAGGGACACTCTTTGTGCAGGACAAAAACAGAAGCTGGTCAATAGAAAAGTGCTGAGAATTTGTGTCAAAGGAAGATAAAAACATCCTAAGTACATCCTAAGTAATTCCAGCATGTTGTCAATAAAGTATATTACTTTGGTGTCTAAGAACCCTAACCATGGACACGTACCCCATTAGATCAGACAATGGGCAAATGTGGAACAAACAAATATGTTGCTACTTGTCTCAAGTAAGTCTCAGCGTTAACCAGAACGATTTTAGCATCTAAGATAAGAGACTGAAGATGGATAAAGAAGACCGCATCTGGAAATTAAGAGCTGACACTGGTGAGTTTATTCAGTAAACAAGTGTCTGTCTTTTGTAGTTGAAATGACAAAGGAGATTTTAAAGGAGGACAAAGGTTTTGGAGGATTTTTTTAATGGGAAAACTGGTTCAAAAGTCATAGTTCTGGTTCATCAGAGTTCTGGCCCATGTTCTTATGTAATTCTCTCCAAAGAAGAGTGATCTGGATAGAACAGTTGAGCTCAGGTGCTGTGGTTATATGTTACACAAAGTATTACAAGCATCTTGAACTTTTAGAAAACTCCAGAAACCTTCACTGAGTTTGTAAGATTTGGTTGACAGGAAGTTGGGTTTTTTTGCATGTGTTATTTTTTGAACTTCTTTCAGAAAGGCTTGTGTTGGTGCAGGAAGAAGAATAAAAATATCAGTTGACCCAGACCCTGCAAGTATGTTGCAAGCAAAGTTTATTTTAAATTCTGCAGATACATTTTAAAAAGGTAAGAAAGTTTCAGAACAGAAAGGGAGGAACTAAATAGCAATGTCCTCTGGGTTTCACAGATGATGAAACTAAAGCGGAGAGAGGGAGAGATTAAATGACAAATTTCCAAAGGCCACATGATCAGTGGCAGGATGAAAAATTGCACACAGAGATCTGATCCTCATCTCCTGATAGCAAATGTAGTTCCCAGAAGCAGYTGGAAATGTGACCTGTTCTTTGCACCTACAGTTTAATTACTATGAATGTTGCCACTCGACTTACATTTATGTCCTACTAACTGGGGACTTTGACCTTGATGGTAGATTGCCCTGATAAGATATTTAGCTACCAAGTGCCAGACACAGGAGTTTCTGGAGGAGACACAGAAACAGGATCAGATCACGGGTTCTTAGATGGGATCATCAATCTGTAATATAAAATAAATAATTCAAAGGATCTGGGATTCTGAGGGTCCCATGAGGTGCTGAAGTGCTAACACATCACAGTGCCTCAATGTGATCTGTCAGCAAATGCAGAGTAAATATTCTGTGTTGTTTTCCTTTAGAGAGAGAACGCTCTGCATTTCAGGAGTTAAAAGGTGATGCTAGTGAAGTTTTTGTGCATATTTTAGGAGGGTATTTCGGGTGAATGGAGTTATGATAACCATGAAAAACTTAGTGAGACAGGTTTCTAGCAGAGAAGCTGTCTTTCTAGTGCTAGACAATCATGCTGGGCCATGTGAGTGTGTCTATAAAAATTCTGAAGCTTTTCTCAATGACCCTGAATTGACAGGTTCACCTGTGCTTTCAGTTCCTTTTGATTATCCTTTTCCCTAAACTCTCAAGTGGGGTACTTGCTCAAGAATGAGAAATCTATGGATGTGACGCTGATGGATGCCTTGTGCGTGAATCATCTTGTGCTGTGATGAGAACTTGGATTCATGCAAACACAACAGATGCTCTTCACATGCTCTGAATATTTTATTTTCACAGGCAATGCAGGACAGTGTGTTGCTATGTAGTATCAATAAGAAATTCAAAAATCCAGGACAAGAACTTTTTCTAAACAAGGAGGAATAGTCAAGAATTTGGAGAATCTTGTTAGTGTTTATCACCTGATTCCTTGGGATGTTAGGAAGTGGAAATTGGTTTATCCACCAAAAGCAGAGTAGTAATTAGTTAAGTTGTAAGAGAAACAGTATCATACAGCTATTTTTCTGAGTGCCCAATGAAAAGCATGGAAGGGATGACAGGAATGAAATGGGCTGTGCTGTGCTCACTGGATCAAACTCTGATCCTTCCCGCAGCAAGAAAGGAAGTTCAGGAAAACTGCTGACCCCATCAGAAAGCAGAGTGCAAGAGCTGCCAGCCTGGTGGGGAGAAACTGGCAACAGGGACCTTAAGGAAGCAGATCTGTCTAAGAGGGGTATTGCCCGCACAAGGAAAACCATTGCTCTTGGGTCAAAAGCATGAAGGGTGAGACTGTGCTTTGAGGATTAGGACCCTGGGACTTCTAATGCAGACTTTTACAGGGTTTGGGATACTTTTGGTGGGAGGACTCTTCTGGGATGTGCATTCTTAATATGTTAAGTACCAGTGTTAGAACACCACTGTGACTGCCCTGGTATTGACCAGGGTTTTGATGAAAGCCCAGTTCATTTTGAGATAGTAGTTAGTGATGTTCTGGATAATGCTACATAAATTTTAAGCCTTAGTAAACATGTTCAGCAGCACTGATCTGGCTGTTCAGTACTTTCTTGATGAAGAGTTTGAGTGTACTCTTGCATGGCTCTCAGAAGAGAGACTCAGCAGGAGGGCTTCATGTCTCTTTAGTGATCCATGCAGGAACACCAAGCCAAGTCAGGATTATTTCCAGATGTAAGTACGAAATTTTTGCTATCTCTTATATATGCGTATAAGCCTCCTGAAGACCACAGGGCTACTCATGTGAACAAGGCCAATGGAACAATAGCATTAGATTGCTATTTAGCACAGACAGGCCTATCAAAATTCAAAGTACTTTCTGATTTGCAGCAGATTTCCCTGAATTGTCTGGATTAACCACCTTTGACAGGGAATAAGAAACCAAAGCAGCATCACCAGTATGAATACAAATTAATTCCATGCCCAGGGTGTCACATCAGAGGGAAATGGATTTGTTCTCCTCCAAACACAAGGACTAACATCTGTTTCATTATGGAATGCTGTAGCCATTGTTACGTAACTTCTTGGCATAGCAAGCACATGACATTGTTACAAAAAACTCATCAGTGCCTTTTAGCTTCAGGCTGTTTTGCTTGTAGATAAAGAACATGCTTTATTTTCAACCAGAAGAAGATGGTATTGCATTCAAAATTAGAACCAACAGAAATCAGGAGATAATGAGAAAGAACATTGTCAACTGACAAATATTTGTGGTTTAGGGCACATGTCAAGTTGGAGTTGAGATAATTTATGGGTCTCCTGGGATGACTGGGGTGTGGAAAGGTATAACAGAAGTACTTTTGTTTCTTGTTAGCCTACAGGGATAACATCCCTCGTGACTTTGAGTGGGTAATAGATTTATTCTTCCAAGCCCCAAGTTGCACTCACCATCCCCCACCCAATGATGCTAGCATAAAAAATCTATGGGTTGGTGGAGTAGCTATAGCTTTGGTCTTTGGAAAAATTTACCAACTCCTTGTTTTTCAATAGTCTTGGCTTGACTGTACTTTATTTTCAAGTCAGATCTTCAGTAGTTATCACCAAAATTTGTAGTACAGTTAAGTCCTGTAGGGTGATCACCTCTCTATCATTAACTAATAGCTTCTTAAAGCTGCCTTTTTCATTCCAGTGTCCGGATGATTTCAAATATTTATAGGTTTGTATCAGCTTCCCTAATAGACCATAGTCCCGTCAGGTTCTTTTCAAATTCTTGCTTTCCATTTTCACCAATATTCTCTGCTGTTTCTTGCAGATATTGGATCAGTCTTTCAATCCAGTTTTGCTACCTTGAGTGTTCTCCAGCTTCTTTCATATTTTGTTTTGTACCTCGGAATTGGTAAGAACTTGTATGAAAGATGCTCTCAAGTTAACTGTACTCTTAAATACCTTATAAGAGTAACTGAACCAAGGAATGGCCATTGTCTGGGCTAGAAAGTCTCAGAAATTTTATTGAATGGAACCTGTACGTGACTTGTACACATGCTCAACAAATCTCTGTAGCTGTTCCTACTGTTTAAACATATGCGCTATGACCTTTCACACTTTAGATTGAGCTATAGTATTAAAGTATCAAACTGGTAAATTATTTCATCATAACAGACGTTCTTACATACATTGGTAAAGTATTTTTTTTGCAAGATATATATTTAAAAAGAGAGAAGTTACATAACTATTAATTTAGTTAATTTTTAAAAAACAAGCAATCCCATTCCTGAATAATAATCTATAATTTACTGAACCCCTTGTGGAAATTTTTGGTGTGGGCCAGGAAATGTGGGTTCACACAAATATTAATTTGAAAATAAACAAAGAATTGTAACAGAAAAGCTTATGCTGAAAGCCAGGTATCCAAATCATGTCTTTGTATCACCCACGTAAATTTCTTCTAATATATGTATTCAGGAAATAAGTGGGAATTTTCAAGACTCCATCCCATACGTGGTGTATGTGTGTGTGTGTGTGTGTGTATACACACACACACACACGGTTGCTGTTGAAAGAGTCAAGGTATATGGAGGGAGAAGAACTATCTGAATGACCTTGTTTTTGATTTTAACTGTAGACTTTGCTGCCACTTGAAAGTGAAAGGTAAAACTGAGATATGAAGGTATACTTAGACCTGACATGCTTTCAGTTATGTGTTCCAGAAGTGGGCAATAAAAACTCCATAGGCTATGCCTGTACAAGAAAGAAATCACTGTACATAGACATGATGAAATGAATTGTAATATAGGATGATAAGTTTATGGAAGACAGACATAATCTGGGGCATATGCATTATTTGCAGACATGGCACCCTGGGGAAAAGAAGTCCCCCCCCTTTTTTTTTTAAATCAAGAATAATAGTTTGAAAAGTGCTTAAATCACTAAACATTCTTACAAATAAAACAATATATTTCATTTCTTAATTATCCTCTTCCTTCCCCATTTGGGAGTCTATTCCAAGAGCCACAGTTCTATTTAATGAGACATGAGAAAGTAACTCTCTTGAAGGGAATGGAAAGCCTGGAAACAGTCTGTATTTGGATCTCCACAAAATAAAACAGCTCCTTCCCTTTTTGATGCTTACCTTCACCGCTTCCCAGCTAGAATTAACCAGGTATTGTCTAAAGGGACCAAAACCTGAAGACAAAGAAAAGTGCTTTTAACCTATGCTTGCAGTGCAATTGTAAATTAGGTGCCTGGCATGTATGCACTCACACATTTGTTCTTTATCTTGATATTTTTAGTTGACTCTTTTTGATAGTATTTGGCCTTTATAACACTTAAGGGAATGGCTTGTCCTTTTTTCATATGTTTTTGTATAAGAACTGCTCCTACAGTCTTTATACATGTGAAAGCTCCCTTACAAGAGAAGCTGAACTGAAACTGGTAAATTTATTGGAGCCATTAGGACATATAAATAATGATTTTGGGATAGGATCATCAGCTATAGAAATACCACTACTGAATGAACTGGTGTTAAAACTACTCCCAGGTCACAGTCAGTGTATCATAGACAGGTTTCTCATTGTTAAAGCTCATGAAGATAAAGGCTTGTATATTTAATGAAAATGTTCAAAAGAAAAAAAATTTGATTTCATTTGTAACTTTTTTTTTCCACAATGAAATACATGCATTTTAGTGGTGGCCATAGCAAGCCACTGCTTAGGATAAAGCTGTTCTGTGAAAACACTGAAATACTTGCAACAACTTGGAGGGCTAACTAGCTGAATATTATTAGGCATTATATAATAAACTGGGCTCACTGCCAGCAGGTTTATATTATGAGCAGGTGAAAATGCAACAGAGGCATGCTGTGATAATTTCTGTAACAGCTTAAAGATGCACCTGTGTGTCCAATGGGACACACTAGTCTAAAACTATTTGAACAAGTAGATTTCTGTACCTAAATAGCTGTATAAGGGGAGGAAAAAACTAGCAAGGTGCTAAGAAGTGTGCCCATCAAGAGTATGTATGATAAATACTGTAAAAGAGAGAGAACCAGATTGTCAGCCTTTTAAGAGGTTATCTCTTGCTCTCTCCTGCTTTCCCATTTAGTTCAACTGCAGTTATGTTTGGAGAGGGCCAAACTTGTTCTGCCCATCTCAGAGCTATCAAAAAAAGGGGGGGGGGAGGGAGTTAATTGAAAACAGCAAGATGCAAATCTTTTTGATGTAGCTTCAACCTCATTCCTATGTCCTCGGATGACCTACAGTGGAAAATTATCCAGCAACTCACATGTCAAGATATGTGTAATGATTGCCTTTAGATGAGCCAGTGGCAACAAGAGGAACAGCGAGTAGCAGCATTCTTTAAGAGCTTTAACCTTTTAAAGCTCAGAAGTCTCTAGCTGGTGGTTCTGCCGCTGTGATTCAGCATTAGTTACAGCCAGCAAGAAAAACTCCAAATTTGGTCCCTTGGGCTGCATGTTCAGGCATGTTCTTTTGATATATTTAAATTTAATCGTCTAGTTTAGCAGTGATGAGGCAGCATCTCCTGTTTAAATTTCCCTTACCTTGCCATGAAACTGAGACTCTGAAATTTGCCATGTGTTGCTCTAATTCTGGACACTGACTATGTGACATTGTGATGCAACATGGTTTTCTTGCTTCAGAGCTCTTTTTGGGTAAGCTTTATCTAATACTAGCCTGCACTGCCTTGAGCTACGTGGTTTGGATCGGACAGAATGTCAACAAAGATTAAAACAAGGAGAGAATGAACAACAAACCAAACTGGATGGCAATAAAGAGGGCAGAGTGCAGTCTGTTTCCTCTGACATGCATCTGGTTTTCTTAGGAAGGCACACCAGCAAGTTATTTTTCATTTGGAACTGTTAGTGTGACCATTTGCTACTGTTTTTCACTCCAGGGAACTGTTTATGACAAAGATCAAGCATGTGTGCATACCATGTCTAGCTAAAAGAAGAAGAAAATAAAAAATAAAAATCTTACCAGTTACAACCACAGTGTTGGAATTTGAATCCATGAAATCCATGCTTCAGAATGTGAATTCAGTTCGTCTTTCAGTTCCAAATAACAGTATCATAGTTCATGTATCTGTAGCAAACTTTCTCATTTGGGGCACCCTTTTTTCTTCAAACTGTTCTGAAGCATTCAAGTGTCTATTGGACGAAGAAAAAGTTTTCATAAAACAGAAATGTGTCTGGATTCACATGACAGGGATGATCTGTGATTCATGCAGCTCTTTCAAAGTGAAAATTGTTACGTCTCTGCATTAAGAATAGAAGTCTGACTGACTGACTGGGACTGCCCAAAACTTTTTTTCATTCTTCACACATGCAATAGCATTTAAGAAGAACAGGAAAGGCTTAAAGAAACTTTTTGAAAAACATTCAGCAACATTTTGCCTCAGGAACCTGTTTGTACAAGCAAACAGAAAATTAATCGGATCAATTTTATTATATTTCTATGGATATTATGGTTTATTTTTAGCACAGTTGTAATTTACTTTAATCAAGAGGAATTACTTAACTACAACAAYGTATCTGTCAATTTCCACTGTGCTTAGACTTTTCTTACTGGCTCAAACACTGGGACAACTTTGCCATTCCTCCTCACAGCAGTTATCTAACTCCAATAATATTGAGTTTTATGTTATGCCTTTTATTAAAGGGTTTGAACACCTTACACTTTTAAAAATAAACATAAATAAGAAAATGATATAATTTGCTAAAGCAAAACATTTACTTGGTAATATCCACAAATACATATCGCTGTTACAAAATCTCGCTCAAACTTGCAAGGTCAAAAGAACTCTAGAAGCTGGGTTGTAACTTGCTGAAACTGGTGAGTTTAATAGCTGGTCTGTCTTCATTAAACTGAAACGCAAGAACCAATAGGGGGCCTGAAATCAAAACATATGCACATTGTCACTGCCCAAAACAAAAGCATATGAAAGTCCTCTCGGGAATTATAACTATGTGGGCAGAGGGTTTCGCTGGGTCTTGTTTTGAGTAGGAAGTGTTTGAGAGAGAGGAGAAATAAACTAAGAATAGAAAGCCACTATATAGTCTCAGGGGAGCTGGTAATTATGAGACCTTAAGAAAAAGCCTCTGAAGAAATCTCTTGGATTGGGTGGTGGCTGAAAGAGTTTGGAGCTTATAAGCTGTGTTTCTGTCATCTGAATGCTTCTGTGCTGAGAAAAAGAGGAATTAGTGGAGTCTTTTAAACAAAAAGGGCACCAACTCCACCATCCATTTTTCCCCTAATACAGCCTGCAAAACTTTAAATTTTACGAGCTACTGAGGCTGAAGGAGTAACTAATACAGTAAACACAGAACTGTTTGCAGCTTTACACGAGGCAAAACTTGCCACTGACATCAGTGAGTTTCATATAAAATTCTATAATTTTCATTCTCCTACGTCAATTAAGATTTTTACCAATCAATTCTTCCTATGTGATCAGTTAGTAAAACCTTTCCTGTGATACTGAACAGCATGATCACATAGCAGTCTTCTCAGAGTTTTTTCAGATTTATGCATTTTTTAAAAAACCTTGATAAATGTTATGAATTAAAAAAATCAAAGTCTCGTCTTCCACAGGGTGAACAAAGCATCCATGAGGAATAAAG
This sequence comes from Apteryx rowi, assembly GCF_003343035.1. Lineage (NCBI taxonomy): Eukaryota > Metazoa > Chordata > Aves > Apterygiformes > Apterygidae > Apteryx > Apteryx rowi. The sequence continues at coordinate 4,342,667 of NW_020447308.1, read as the reverse complement.
CAAGAAGTAAGGCCTATACTTGCTTTATTAATTTTCTCCACAAGAAACTGTGAAACTCTTCTGTCTAGGACAATATAGCTACTTTATAGATATACATGAAGGGTATTGCTTGAACACTGTGAAATACTAGGTATTTTATTAGATATTCTTGCATAGATATATGTATGTTAGATCCATGCACTCTGAACAATAGATTTCATCTGTTCAGACTGCAGTGCTGGTTTTCAGAGTTTTCATAACTGGCAATAGAGAGCAGAACACAGACCAAGGAAGATCATCAGTATGTATTTTCACTAATCAGTAAGGAGTTAATAGAATTCTTTTTTTGGGGGAGGGGGAATACCCCAAACCACTATCTAATGACTCATCAGTTAAGTATTGTCTTCGACAGGTAAGTTAGTTCCTTACCATGAATGCAAGGTTGCTGATTTGATAGCAAAGATTTTGAGACCTGTGACGTTACATACTTGTGCAAACGTGGGAGGAATGCTAGTGGTTTGGACAAACCAGGAATCTGTAGTGCACTGACATTCATTTTTGCATTGACTTCATTGATTGCTTCTCTTCATGAGCATTATATGTATGCTAGTATGTTTGGAGGCATAATGCATGTATTGTAGCTACATGTACATTATTTGTGTTAAACTTCTACAACAAGTGGGAAAAAAAAGATATGGTGGCTTCAAAAAAAGTCTTCTGTTTAGGAAGTTTTCCAAGAATTTGTTCAGAAATGAAACCTTTTCCCCTCCCCTGACATTGCTTCAGCTGAAGTTGAAACAACTCTTGAAACTTTCAAGAAAGTATGACTGTGGCTTTTATATTAGCACTTACATATGTGTATGTATGTCCATAATGAGATCCAAAAGTCACTGAATATTTGAGGTCTGTGCAAATTCAGCTCCCCATCCATAATTAAGAAACCAAGCCCTGGATACTTGAAGGCAAAACACAGACAAGGCTGACTCAGCTAAACGCTGTCTGTTTCTCTTCTTGCCATACACAAATATGATTGGCATGGCATTCATCTTTAGGTAAAGAAGAAACAAAAAATATTCAATTACGAAAGCCTTGGTTATTGCCTTGAACATTTTACTGTACAGTTGCCTGCTATGCAAGAAAAAAAAATTATTGAACTGTTGCGTAAGAGAAAAACACCTTTTGCAAATGCATTCTGACCACATTGCAGAACTACCAGAACACTGCTTGAATGCTTTTTTAGTTTTGAAAGTAACAAGAACTGGAATATGGCCCTTCATTTAGAAACAGCTCTTTAATTTTTCTCTCTTTTATTATTACTTGCATGTAGATTTTTATTTCTTGTTATTGGCAGGCACTGACCAACTTGTTAAAATGTTAAGTGGAAGTGTTTCACATATTCCAGTTTTTATCTAAACTGTCCAACATTTAATGAGATGAGGGAAAAATCAAGCTTTTATGCTATTTAACATTAAACAATTACGGGACTTTAAATAAAAGTTTCAGGATCTAACACTCTATCTTTCTTTTTCATTCTAATAAAAATAAATGATCCTCAGGAAAGACTGAAGATGGTCTTTAGGTAGATGGAATGCAATGTCACAAAACCAGAAGCAACAAACATTTCAGTGTAAAGCTTGCTGTACCCTATGGCCTCTTTATAACAAAACCCACAGAAATGGTAAATGGAAAAACATAACTGCAATTTCATTTAAGTTTTTTTGGATAGATCGTGTTATGTGTTCCATTGTGTTGCCTTGTTTATATTAGTTATTCTACAGTTGATGCTGTTGATGTAGAGCCAGTGCTTAGCAATAATGGAAAATACAAATTATATATAACATTAATGTAGGCAAATTGGGTGGCTTTTGCCATTTCAGTTCTGGAGTTCTAGCAGTATTAATATAACTGTAATCAGTGTGTGAGGACACTTTTTTTAAATTTCAAATTGTATATTATAGTTTAATAAAAGGAGAAAGTACTTACTTCAGCAGAAAGGGATGTAACCCACCACCAAATGGGTCGCTTTTGTTCAGGCATCATTTACTATGCATAAAGAGACTCTGCAAACAGGATGCAAACAACTTGAATAAGTAATTATTTATCAGCTAGTATGCAAAATAGATAGCTAGGACTAACAGACTCCTAAGCTACGCAGTAAATGCATATCACTCCTGATAAGAAAAATGTTGAGTCTTGGCTGGCCAGAAAGTTTTCAGTCCAGCGGGGAAAGGTTCATCTCTGGCACGCCTTAAAAGGGTCTGATCCTCAGCATTGCTGAGTTTTTTGATTTTCTGCTTTTTTCCTTAGGCCTTTTAAGTATCTTTTCTCTTGAAGCTAACTACTGCCATTGTAACAGTGCCACTTTTCTTGTCTTTCATGGCTTCAGCTCATGTAGTTTCTTATACCTGAACAATTTCCTCAATAAAATTCAACCGTCACGCAGCTATGCTATATCAGTTTAGGCCTTGGCTCACGGACAGCCAAACCTCTGGACTGAGTTACACACGTGATGCTTGGGAACTGGTGGCAGGTACAGTGTTTCAAGTGATTGCAAGAATGGGCCAAAAAACCACTAATGTGCTGTAAAGAGCGTTTGCGTGGTACCTGCTTAAGAGTGCGAGCGTATGGGTTAGGATTGCTCTGTTCAGAAGAGGAAAGAAAATACAAATCTGCTTTACTAAGTTTTCTAAACTACTTGAGAGGCAGATCAACCTTACAAGAGTTTTCGGTCACTGTGTTTTCTGACAGAGAATAGAGCGAACCCCAATAATGCAAAGTCCCTAAGTCACTTTCTCGAAATGTTGTCTCCAGTTGACTGAGAACACTGGTGCTTTCAGGTTTAGAGGTGTATTGGCATTTTTTTCTTCTATGCAGACAGGCTGCTCTTTCCACGTTCTCACCACCCTTTACTTTGATAATTGTGCCTCCTATTTTAGAAATAATTAAGTAATTGTACAATCTTAGTAGAGTAAGAGGATGGATCCCAGGGATCGGAACGCCTGGGTTCTATTTTCTACTTTTGACAACTGTGTATTCTTTTAATCTCTGTACCTCCACTTTATGGTTTAAAATAACAAACAGCAGGCTCCTTGCCTAGGTTTTCCAAAGCCCTCGTTCGTGCTGACAGCAATCGTTACAGTGCGTGGCTGAAGAGTGCTGTAAACATGTCATTTTTGTACTTATTTTCCCTTGTGGAAAATAAGAAAAGAAACTGGCATTAGCTGTATGATGTTTGTCATTCTGGCCCTTTTCAATGAGCACACAAGTGAGTCTAAAACTTCTGTTTCGAGTTAACACCAAATTATTTGCTGAAGGCGACAGCCCCCATTTTGGAGCAGAGGGGCTGTGGGCGCTCAAGGACCACTGCTCGGCTGTTTGTCACGACCTCCCCCGCCCTTTTGCTTCCCCAGCCGCCCCGCGACGACCCGCCCGGCTTTTCGACGGCCGCTTTTTCTGTCAGCAAAAACCCCGGCTCGGCGCGGAGCAGCCCCGTGCGCCGCCTCCCTCAGCGCGCGGGCCCGGGCTGCGCCCCAACGGCTGCGCCCCAACGGCTGCGCCCCAACGGCTGCGCCATCGCCCAACCCCCGGCCCGGGGCGGAGCGGAGCGCGGTCCCGAGCCCGCCCAGAGGAAGTGATGGAGGCCGAGGGAGGAGGAGGAGAAGGAGGAAGAGCCGCCGCTGGTAAGAGGGGAGGGAGAGCGCTCGCAGCCTTGCCTCCTTCCCCCAACCCGCCCCGAGCCGCGGCGGCGGGAGCCGCCAGCCGCTGTCCCCGTCGCTCCCCTCACGCGCGGCGGCCGCCCCGCCCGCTTCGCCTCCCTCCGTCCTGCTCGTCGTTCCTGGCACATGGTGGCCCCTTAGGCCGGGCCGGCTTCCCGCCCGCGGAGGCTGGATGCGGCGCCTCGCTGACACGCAGCCCGCCGCGGCTGCCCGGGGGCGCCGGCGCGCGGCTCCTGTGAGGAGCGGAGCGGAGCGGGGTGGGCGCCGCCGCGCGTCCCCCCGCCGCCCTGTAATGGCGGGCTCCGCGCAGCGCCCGCTCTCAAGAAGCTCCCGAAACACGCCGCAGAGCACAGCGGGCCTTTCCCGGGAAGCTTTGCTCGGTCGCCTGTGGTCGGGGCCTGGCTGTTGATTGCCCTGTGCCCCGGGTGCTGTTTGTCACAGAATGGCTCCTCCCGGGGGAGGCACCTCTGGAGATGGGCCAGCCCGACCCCCCTGCTCAAAGCAGGCTCGACGGCAGCAGGTTGCTGTAGATCTTTTCCCCTTTCTTAAGTGCACAGGTAATTCTTCCCGATTTTAGTGTAGTCTAGACTTATTCTGAGGTAGAGAGGAACTGGCCCTTGATTTCTGTTAGCTTTGGTTCAGCAGCTGATGCTGGTAAAGGGGCTCATCTCTGAACACCTGTTTCCAGGGTGGATTTAGAGTTGTGTTTGCATAGATGATTTTTTTTTTTTTTTTATGGATAAGTATTTGAGAGCTCGTAAGGAACAGAGGGAATTCTGGTGTAAAAATACCTTTACATCATTAAGTCTAAATATCAGGCTTCATCTTAAAAAATGTGTTTGCCCAGGCTGAGCTAAAACGTGGTTTAACAGGGAAAAAGGGAGCAATAAATACATTGCCTCTTGACCAGCAAAGAATAATTACTTGGATTATTTTGATGTAGAGAGGAGGTATAAAAGGCTTCCTTTACTGCAGAGTATTTACCCTTTCTTTGGAAGGTAAATATGTTCCATGGTGATCACGAGATGCCTGTAAAATGAGAAATATATGCTCTCTGAAGATGTATTTTAGGAAAAAAACTTGCTCCTTGTTTGCTTTCAGCAAAAGTTAATTTACTGGTGTTGCTGGTGGTAGGCAAAGAGCTGCTCTGCCAAGCAGAGGCCAACAGGGAGAACTCAACCATTCAACACGTGGTGGACTTTTAGAGCTTTGAAAGGGATAGAAAGATAGATGTTATGTTAGTAGTCAAACAACCACCATCCTAACTCTTGGTGCTTGGTAAGGGATCTGATTTTAGGATAGGTGGGTCTCATGCACACACTCAGTAGTGGATTTCCAAGGGAGTCAGGCGTGCGTAGTGTTCCTGGCTTATATTTGACTAGGAGCACTTCCAAGAATCTCTGTTCACGCACTTGTTTGGATAAGGGCCCGTTGCATCACCTCAGTTAGCTCTTACACTGCTTTCCCTCCTGCTCTGTTTTTGTACTCTTCTTTCTTAATTTGTCACGCTAGCAGGTAAATGGAGAGAAAGTGAATTTATCTTCTGAAACGCATTTTAAGTTGCTGCCATTTATCTAAAGCACCTACTTCATCCCCTTCAGTAAAATAATGATGTTGTTCATTAGTTCCTCTAGCTGCTCATGGCTAAATGCACTGTAGTCAGATTGCTCTATTTTTCCCCTCCTATCAGGCACTTAGGATAGTCAAACATTTGTAATAATGCTATTGGGGTTTTTTTGGAAGACTCTCAATTCTGCTGATGTTTTTAAATAAAATATCTCTAGATAAATGAGACTTGATCTTTTTGTGTCTAGGCAAACATTGTATTGCCGGCATTTCAGGTACTGTATACATTTTTTTTTCCTGACTTTTTTCATTGCCCTGAAATTGAGTGTTTAGAATAGTTCTTCTCCCATTCTCTTCCTCTTTGGGAACAGATATCATTGTTTCTAGGTATCATCTGAATTTTGGCTTAGTTATTTAATTGGTTATCCCTGTGTTTAAAATAATTATCTAGCAATTGGCAATAGGTTGAATATACAGCTAACTTCAAAAGCATACTGGAGCCAGCCCTTAGCTCTTCTGGTGCAAATGGTGCTTTTCAGTTTATGTCCTTCTGTATTTGAGATGCTGCAACTCTACATGTCCTTGATGTCTACTCCTGTAACTGTCTTTAACAAAAGAAGATTGCTTACACTTGCAGGGTTTCTAAGCTCCTGTGTAGGTCCCAGGCAAACTATTGTTGAGAAGCAGGCAGCCACCGACCTAGAACTTGGGGTTCTTGTTTTAAATCCAGCCTTGTCACAAGTTCTTTTTGATTTCAGTGCATTTTCAGAGTCAGATTTGCATGTGTTCACCATCTAGCAGCAAGGCTAGGAAGAACATTTCAATGATTTACAGCACTTATGAGACTCTGGAGCCTGAGAAATAATTAGTTACCAGATGACAAACCTGTATGTCTAGTTTAACAATTGCAGTAATGGAGCCTTAAATTTCCATCTGCCTCTCTAGGAAACCTCTGTTCCGTGCCCTCCCCCCCTCCCTTATGAAAGCCATGTTGATCAGCTAAGTTTAGAAGCACGAGATCTGCAGCACAGTAGGTAGGAACTCAACATTGTGGTAGCATAGATGTGCTGTATATCATGATGTGGCCCCAACATCTAGAAAAGGCTCTTCAAAGCTCCAGGATGAGGCTGATAAAGAGCTATACTCCTTCATTATAACTAAACTCTTATTTATGTGACAGGTAGAATTTTGCCCAGTGAGGAATGCACACCTCTGAGAACTAAGGACTATAATAACCTCACTTTCCATACCATATGCAAGGCACATTACTGTAACCTTGCTTTCTTTAGAGCGTAACTACATATTTATTTTAGAAGGAAAGAAAGCAGGAAACAAAATCCTAACTCTTTTATGGTACTTCCCTCAATGAAGAAGAGCCACTCCAAAACCCAGTAAACAAACCTGAGTCCCTTTCCATGATGAAGCATTGCAGGAACACACTCCTTCCCTTGGGGGAGAGCATGAGAGAACAAATAACCCAAAAGAAAGGCTAGCTTATTGCTTCAATTTTCAAGTGGGAGGTGTGCAGACATTATGGGTATGAGTATGGTAGAAGAGCCTATGTAGAACAGGCTAGTATGTATTTTCCACACTGTATAATGGTGGCAAAACAAGAGAGTCCCAAGCGCTTCTAGTGGCAGTTCACAGTTGTTGTATGTTGTCCTTGTAAAATGATTGGCAGACCCTCAGGTCACACACATCCAAAGTAAACTGTGTCCTGCTCAGTTACTGAGAGGTCTGTGGATGTTTAAAAATGTTGTGTTTGTAACCTTTGAAACTGCTGTCTGGTGACTGGTCTTTATAAAGTATTACTGACAACAGATGGCAAATGGCTCCGCTGATGTAATTCTTGCTAGTCTTTCATTCCTGTGACGTTCCACAGTTTCAGAATCTCAGAAACTGCCTCCATATTTTTCCTGCAAAATGATTCCAAGCCAAACTAAATAAAAACATTTTATATTATTCAGATTCCCATGGTGTCATGTGACATTTTTGTAATGATTGCCTTGCAGCAGTTTCAGATAAGTGCACGTTTGGTAGCAATTTAAGGCCTGTGTCCTTTAAGTAATGCTTATTAGTACGTAACAGATGCCGTTTAGAAACATTATGCCTTTTAATAGGCTCTACTTTTAGACTGCATGTTCTCATTCCAGGCAGACTGTGGATCAAGCCAGCTTGGAGGTATGCTGTCATTTATGCAAAGCCTAAGTCAAATTTTCTGCTCTGAAGTCAAGCCATGTGTTTTTCCTTGTTTCTTCCATTCTGGTCATAGCTGTCTTGCTGTGTTCCTCCCCCCAGTCATATCTTTGGCTGATTGTCAAGCCATTACAATCAAAACCTTTTGCATATTTAACCACCAGCAGTGGTTTCCTTTGTCCTTACAGAAGAGTCTATGTAAACTGAATTTAAACGATCTCGGCTTTACTGTCAAGAGCACAGCAAACACAGAATTAGCCCTCTCCTGCCAGCCTGTCCTTCTCTGCTTCTTCCTCCTCCCAAAAGGAAAGGAAAAAAAAAAAAGGGAAATGCAGAGCTATGCTGATTTTGGAGCACCTTCAAAGACATGCAGAATAGCTGACACAATAACATGGAGAGACAGCAGAGATGTTTACATATTTCCTCCACTACATGCAGCTGTTTATTAAAGAAAGAAGTTCAAGACAGGCTAAGAGTCTTGTGATAGCTAGTGCAGGTGATGTATTAATTTGCAGTCATATAATAAATCTAGCAATGTGGAAATTACTGTGGAAAAGATTTTGTTTTCTTTCCTTATTTGCTCAAATTAATTGCCTTACTTTGAGATCAGTTTGGCTTTACAAACTGCTCCTTGCAAGTACTTTGGGTGAAGGCTGCTGAGCTTTCTTAGGCAGACTTACGCACCCTACAGGATGGGAGCATTAGATTCGTCAGAGATACAAAGCATTTTCAACTGAAATTATGGGACATTTGAGACTGATATCCTTGAAAATCTAGCCAGTTGTCTCTTCCTTTGGGGGCTCTTGTCCTTTTTGAGTGAAAACTAGGGCTTTCAGGTACCTTTGCTGGGCCACATGTATTGCTGTAGTTTGTATGAAATGAAGATATGGGCTGCATGCAGCACCTGGGGCCTTAGGTTCCCCACACTGATTTTGAATGATGGTAGTAGTAGAGTAATTTATTTAATGTAATACTTAAATGCTAGTCCTGGTCCAAGCTGGTGAGGGTGTTTCAGGAATAATTTTAAAAGCCTCCTGGTCTTAAAATATGGATATTTTCTAAAACTGTCCTCACTGGCAGTCTTTCTGTCTTTCCCACTTGGGATGAAATCATCTTCATGTTAGACCATTTTCCAAACTCAGTTGTCCTTTCCTGTCTTTTCCCTAATTCTTCTTTATCACTATGGGTGGCATTGCTTTCCTCTTTTCCCTTAACTTATGGAATGACTTTTAGCTAATCTGTCCTCCCTTCTAGCTGTCTTTGCAAAGGGTTGAATTAACCCTATCTACATTTGAACCTGTGATTCCTAAAAGCATTGCTGTTGTTCAGTGAATTCTTTTTCTCATATTCCATTCAAATTAGCCTTTTTGAATAAAAAAAAAATTCAGTGATACATTTCATTGTCATTCTGGCCCTTCCATTTCTTCTTTGCTTAGATTTTGAGAGCCAAGCTCAAATTTCAGGTCAGGCCTGACCTGCCTTTTGCTGGCATCGCTATTTTAGTTATGGGTGTGATGAAGTGAGATGTAGCACTGACATAGCTGTGCTGGGAGAAGCCCTTGATCTGGGCACAGTTGTACTGGAAAAATTCATTTTTGCCTGTATGTTTTATTTTTTTGGGGTGGGGGTAGACAAATAGTTAAGGTGACAAAGTTAAGAGTTTTTCTTGCCTATGCTGAATCCTCACCAAGATTACCTCCACTGTCTTCAGTAGAGTAATTGATTGAATTCCTCTTTCAGGAACATTTCCACCCATTTCTTGTTTGTATGGAAGAGAGAACATATTAAGAACCCAGTTCTGATGGTCACAGGTTCAGAGGTATAAGCAGCAATCCCACTGAATCAATGAAATTGCCTTGAGGAAGACCTGATGTGAACTGGAACCTTAAAGTCCATGTTCATTACAATCCCAGATATCACTTCTCTTGAGGACTACATCTTCTCTGAGTTATTCTGTAATCTCTTCCCCCTCTTTTTTGCATCTAAACTCTGTGAAAAAGAGAGTTAAATGTGCAGGAGTATTAATTCCTGATATGTAATAGTTACAACTGGTAGCACTTCCCTAGTTTAAGAGTATGCTACAGATTTTATTTGTGAAGTCTGTCTCTGGACCATAATATCTCAGCTTTTTTCAATTACAGTAGGTTAGAACTTTGTGCAAAATGTGCCAGTCCAGATGTTGCATTCTGTCAATGATATGACAGGGGGTAGCCTGTTTACACAGATGTAGTTTAGTTTATCTGTGTTGAGTTGATTGTGGCTTTATTTTTATAAATGTAAAGCTGCTAAAGATCCATCTGAGGACAAATACGTAGAGTTGGAAGCTGCTAACTAAATCCTTTGGTATGGGAGTAGTGCAGGTTAGGGCTGATTAATGCCATTATGTGATCCCTTCAATGTGCACCCCCTTTCCCAGATTGAAAGCATCTAAAATAATGTGGGTTCATCTAGATGAATTTACAAAAAGAGCTAAATAAATAAATCAGTTATTTAATTTCATCATGTACTTGTTTCCATTTCACAAGCCCCTGATTACTTTTTTGATTTTTGGAAAATAAATACCACACGTGACTTATAGACCCAAGTCATAAGAGGTCCTGAGGGCCTTCAAAGCCTGTTGAATTGACTGAAAATTGAAGCTGATTGACATTTTTCAGAATTAGGCCTACCTAGTCTGTGCCAGTGCTCATCTACATTCTGCTAAGTATATGTGTATACTTACGGCTTTATTTTTTTCTTCTTCCTAAGGCAGTGTTAAATTTGTGTTAATGTGAATGGGATGGCTAATATGATAGCTTCCTGCATTTGGGATGCCTAACCTTTGATTTACCCTCCATTTGTTTGAGTGATAGAATTTGCAGTAGTACATGTATAGCTGCAGTTGAACTCATGTACTTAAGATGTTTGGTTTCTTAATTGGGAATGGGATTAGGATTATTTATTGTCTCTACACTTCTGCCTTCACTTATTGATTCTATAACGGAAACCTACTTGCTGTCAGAAACTTGCATTTTGTCTTCTGAAGCACTTCGCAGCATTTGAATTCTGATAGAATAATAAATAATACACAAATGGCATTTCTGGATCAAAACCTAGAAGCCCATTAATGCCATTGTGTTTTTTCGTCCTGTATATTTCCAGAATGATTCTGTTAGTAATGGTGAAAAGTGGGGAAGAACATTGTTTTCATTAATGATGTACAGCATGTGGTTAAGGACTGCCTTGCCATGTTGGACAGATATCACACCACAGCATTTGCCCACTAGCTCCATTGCCACCACACATTGTTATGATGTTACTGAAGTTTCRCTTACACTAGAACTTGTTTTTTTGACATGTATTTGCTCAATTAAGTTCAGGATATGAGAGTCAGGTTCTGCATGTACTCCCGGGAATGTGCCAAAGACCTCTTCCTTCCTTTGAAAGGTTAAACAAATATGGTTGTCTAATGATAACCACATGCATAGAGCTGTTCAAGCTCATTTAAAGGAAGGGAGAAGACTTGGTGTTAAGCACTGCTGTTTGACGCAGAGCTCCCACTCCTTTGAATGGAAAGCCCTTTTGTTATATGCACCCAATTTAGAAAGGCATAAAATGTTACCTTTTTATCGTAGGCACTGTCTCATGGTTTTGCTGCCATAGTATGGCAGTGACAGTCCGCAGGGGAACAGAGAGCAATTTATGTTATGTGACTTCTTTGCCTTTTATATGGTGTGACTTCACAGGCACTGATCAGCAAAACGTAGTCACACCCTTTTGATGTGGTAGATAAGGCGCACACTTAACTGATAAGAAACCAGACAGAAGATAAAGTGATTTGTTGGGGGCCACAAAAAAACCCACCTGTGGTATGAATAAATCTTAGGAGTTCTGGTTTCGGTTGCCTGATTTAATTACAAGAGCATTCCCTCCTAAATATTAACAGGATACATAGTCTTTTTGTGTTGGTGCACATATGTTTGTTTCATATTGCAAAGTGTTTTTGATTAAAAAAAAGTCAAAAGTACTTCTTGGACAGAAAAACTCCTGATACTGTCAGAAACACTTAAAATCTGCTGAAGTTTTTTTTAAATTGTGAAATATATTAGCATGAAATTAAAGCCAATAAATAAATTAAACCAGCACTGCCATCACAAGCATTAGAAACGGCAAAATTGACTGAAAATGACATTTGAAAGTTAGAAATGTTAGGTTCTTTTTATTATGTCTTGTTTCTGAGCCAGTCGAAATCACACAAGTATTTTTCATTCTGTTGCATGTAAATGAATGCAATAGTGGTGTGTGTTCTCATATAAGCACAAAGATGCACAGTCCAGATACAAATCATGTGGTGACTGATGGCTCTTATGTAAACATACATTTCTTAATAGAGGCATGTAGTATCATTCTCTTTGTTTGTAAAACAAGAGAAAGTAGTCGTAAGATAAATGATTAATTCACTTAAGATATAACGCGTTTCTCATTCTTCATCTGCAGTGAGGTTGATGGTTTTTTGCTTTACAATCTGGCTGCATCCTAAATGCTCTCACAAGTTTCTGAAATGCTCTTTCCAACAACTAACTCTTTCTTGGGAGTACCAGGAATACCTTAATGAATCTAAATCAACTCAACAATGTGTCTAGTCTGAAATAGCTACATGACCAACTTGTTGGCTTAAGGAAACAGCATTGATAAGCTACATATGAATGCAGAAATAGAAAGTTCTTAAAAATAAAGTAGATACATCTTGTTTAATAGGTTGTGCACTAGGTTCATGATCAAAGGGGACTAAGCATATTGGCTGTACATACTAATTTGAAACTTAAATGAATATTTAAAACATCTTTACAAAGAGACAGAATTGATTATCTTAAGTTGTAACTGATTTGTCACGCAGTGACATGAGTATTCATGAGATAAGTGTTTAATTATCTATATTCTGTTTAAATTGTTTCTGTTAAGATACAGGTTTTTGCTTCAGAAGGATGTGAAAGATCTGCTGTCACAAAGGATCTTTAAAATATCTGGTTGGATTGAAGCATTTCATTTATCTTTGCGCATTACAGCAGTCTGTAGTTTCACTTGTGGAATTTCACATATGAGTGTGTGCACCATGTGTTTTCTGTTGTACTGAGAATAAATTCTTTTGCCCATGGAAAATATTTCCTGCTTACTTCAACTGTTAGAATGAAATTCTTGCTGAATCTGTAATGATGGGGGTCTGTCTCTAGTTTACAAAAATTGAATTCTAGTTCAAGATGGAAAATTGGCTTCTATTTTGTGATTGCATTTGTTAATTATTTACCTTATGTGGAACACAAGCATGCTAATCTGATCTATCTGGATTCCTACATTTTAATCTTCCTTGGATCCTAAGTGGAGGAACTTTGTGTGTCATTTAGTTCCACAAGAAGGATCTTTGTCCACTTCATGAAACCACCATAAAATGCARCTGTCTACTCTGGAGAAAATTAGGGCTAAAATAGCAATAGGTTTACTAAAAAGCTGAACTGTGTACTTAAGTATCAGGACTGAAACAGGGAGCTTGGTTTAGGCTGATTTGGCAGAGTTAAATGATGTTTTAGGCTGAGGTACCTGTAAGTGCTGAAATACCATAAGAATGACTAAGTTGTATGGGCACTGCCTGCCTGCTTGTATAGCTGTTTATAGCTGCTACTTTTCACTTTAAAGATCAGATTCTTAGTACAAATTGATGGCATGTCACTGGAGTGAGAGGAGATGCACTTACACATGCTAGTTTGAGAATCTGGCCCAGACTACTCTGTGGGAACAAAAAAGACCACAGACAGAATTACCACGTTAGTTTTTGCTTTAAAATCCGTTCTGTGTGCTTGAAGCAGAAACATGGCTATACAGATATCTGTTTTAATTCATTTATTTATTTCTAGATAAGTTTTTTTTATGGAACTGCATATACTTGCTCCTCCTTTAGCATGAATTGAGCTGCCCTGGRAAAGACTAAGTCTGATACCTACCTGTGAGCCCTTTATTGTCAGTGCTGCTGTAGAATCAGCCTGTGTGATGTCTTGACCTTGTTTACCAGCTTTGGCTATGTAAGATGGCAGCCACTTCAGCGCGAATGTCTGGAATCCCTCTAATGCAGTAGGCCTCCCGTTCTAAATTTACTCTCCTTATGGTTTATGGTCCCTCCTCTGTGGCTGCAGCAAGAGGCCCCCTTTTTATGACTCACCCCTCCTGCCCCCCTTCTCTCCCTGCCTTGCTCCCTCCCTCCCCTGGCTGGTAACCCTTTGTGCACATTGCCTGTTTGAAAGAAGTGCTCGCTCTGTGTCTAGCCGATTGGCCGCTACGGTATGCTCTTTTGTTGCCGCTACATAAGATCAAATTCGAATGAAATGCTGTAATTCAAATTATGTTAAAAGGCTGTCCTTGGAACTTTGCAATTTTGGTATCCCAAGATGCTGATAGGGGCCCCAGACTGAAGCCCTCATAGGAAAACAGTGCTGCTTTCCTTTTAAAGCAAAGTCAACAAATTTTTTTGCAATTGATCGTGGAATGTTTATAACATCATGTTAGCCAGCAATAATTATTGCTGTGAGTCAAATGCTTAATAACAATAGTAATGGTAAAACTTTGTCCGGTTGTTTTTGTTTCCAGTTGTGAAAAAAAAACATGGAAGAGACATATGCAGCATGGTAAATATTTCTTCCCTTTATACTGGGGAAAACTGGGAAACACATTAGTTAAGATAAAAAATTCAAACTCGCTCTGTGATCTCTCTCCTGCCCACTGCAGCTGAAGAGGATTAGTGGCATGTGCATGTGTGTGCAGGTTTTGGGGGGATGTTCACAAAGGCCAGCCTTAGCACAGCTAAGTTCTTGGGGGCACTGCAGGGCACCTAAAGTCAGACTTCTGCTCTGTGTTGTCCTAAAGGAGCCTCTCTCTCTCTCTCTTTCTCCCTTACATACAGAAGTACAGAGAGATTTGTTTTTTTTTCATGAAAAAACTGTGGATTTCCCCTTTATTGGAACATGGGCTCCTAACTCACGTAGGCATTTTCAGAGTATTGTACAGGGAAGACAAGTTAAATGGAAGTATGCAAACATATTTTAGAGGAAAAAAAGACTCACCTGGAAAGCTATATTAGTGGGATGTTGATCTGAAGTTTTACCTAGTGCCTCGTTATTTAACTTGTGACATTATTTCATCCTTTCAAATGGGTCACTGTTACCTTAGAAAACAAATATATGTACCAGAAAGCTAGTGTAACTTTGAAGGTACTAGTTATTACCTTCAATGAGAAGAAGCTGTGATTGTGCTTAATAAGTTGCTGTGGCTTAACAATGGCAGGACATAGTCTTGTAAGTGGCATCTCATAAACAGAATTTATTAGCATGACCAATATTTTTCTTTGTGCTAAGCTTAAGTCTTACATGCTGCTCATCTGAAAAAATTGAAAGCAGCCATGCTGGATATGCCTTCATTAAAAAAATAAATTACCAAAGCTTTTAATAATAATCGTTAATCTCTTCTTTCCCTTATATGGCATTTTTGCTTGGTGTTACACAGTACGCTGGGGAAGCCCGCTGCAGAAGAAAACTGCCACTGCTAAGTACTGGCTGGGATTTTAAAATGTGACTCAACTTGCCGGTGTTGCAATGCTTCTTTCTCTCCCATTTTGTCACATACAAGCATGTTAGAAAAACCATTTACACAGTAGCTTCTGTTCAGCATTCTGACTACATGGCTTTGCTATCAAGCTTTAGGATGTAAGCTGATTGCCCAGAAAGGGCAGGAAAATAGTGTGTAAACCATTTTACGCAGTGCTGGTTGGTGGTGAATTATCAGCTGTAGTTTCTTACCATTTTGCTAAGGAATCAGATATTGATTACTGTTGGGGCCACTGGATGGATGCTTAGGCTGACCTGGTACTGCAAATCTGATTCTCCTATTGAAAGGTATCTTTTTCAATATTATAATTTTATGATCTGTAGTACCATAGTTTCTGAATCTTAATACAGACTGTTCTTACAGTGACCCTCATAAGACTGTTCGTCCTCTCAGCTCGTTACTTTGCACTTCCTATCAGTGCAGTTATTTCACACTGTCCTTGGGTCATGGGAGCTGCCATGTGAGAACAAACCATGATTAAAACTGGAGAATTCAGAACTAAGTCTCAAAATATAACAGTGTGGCAGAAGAATTTGTCCTCATTTGGGGCTTACARGAGTTACAGGTGTAGCTTATTGATTGAAAGCCCTTTAAATTTAAATTATTTCCCTCCTGTAGTAAGAGACTGGCAGAATACTATGACCCATTGCTGACGATATTCTTTGTCTGAGCTGGTGATGTACCACCAGTCTGGTTTCTTATACCAGAAAGAGATTGCTTGGTTCCTCACAAACATTGTGTTACTATGGAATTTGTGCTTAGGTAACAGGTATCAAATATATGCAAATTTTGTTTGCATACAAGTAACAAATACCTTTCATTTAATATCCTATAGCAGTGAGTCACATGAATTAAAAATTATGTTTCATAAAAGACTATGGCTGTTATTTTGGGAACTCTTCGGTGGGTAAATATTTTAGTATTTTTTGACATTATTTCATATTTGTGAAAGTAGCTAATTGAAATGACTCAACAATGAGAAAGGGGTAGCTAAGGATATAGAACAGATCATGGACTGACCCATAAAGGGGCAGTCTTCCAAGAAGCAGTGGAAGCCTTGGAATTCTTTTCCTGTTATATTTTTAGATAGTACTAAAAATCAAGCTGTGTTTTGAAGAAGTTTTTTGATCTTCCTGCTTTAAAGTAAGCTACTTGTATCTAGAGAAATTTAAGAATGTGCTTGTTGAATTTGAAAGAGACAAATGTGATTTGATGCTGTCACAGTTCTACTCTGCCAAAATGCATATCAAGAGGTAGATGACAAATATATAGGTTTTTATCAGTCTTGCTATTTTAGACTAGGATTAGACAAAAGGCCCAGTTACTCCAGTAAGCTGTTGGGGAAACTGGAGTTTTAAAATCCATGTTTATTAGTTCACTTAAAAAAACTCTTGTTTTCTATTTTAACTACAGATCGTGTTTATTTGGTAGATACGTTAGCAGGAGATCCAAAGTTTCTGCAAGCAGATGCTGAAACATACTATGAGAAACTCTTGAAGAAATCATCATCTACTCCTGACATTTTTTCCATCCCTGGAGGACAAAAGGTAATAGGCTAATGTTTTTCTTACTGAAAATTAGATGCTTGCAAAAGCTACTTTGTTGGTTGTGTTTATAGTCTGTTTGTGACCAGGTTAGAAATGTCTTAAAATCAGCAGATTCTGCTTTATTTTGAGTAATTTGCATGCTGCAAATTAGAGAGAAACTCTAAGTCCAAAACCCTCCAGAGAGTGGATGAGGGTTTGAAGTATTAGCTGAACTTTGCATCTTGACCTGCCTCCTTATAGGACTGAACCAAAAGTGGATCTGGTAGAGGTTTATACCAGGTCCCAGCTCTGTATTCTGTACATACACAGGTATTGTGATACAGCCTGTTTTCTGTTTCCATTCCTTCTAACTGTTATCTTGATAACTTTGAATGTGGATTCTCTTAGAACAGTTCTGATTAGAAGTGATTGATAGATGGTATAAGTGCTGTAGGTGCCAATGCTTTAGCGTCCAGTCCTGAGCCACTTAAGGAATGGGTTGGAGATGACTGAATAGGTCTATTAAAAATTCTTATGTTAGTCAACATATGAAACCTTATATTCTGGGAATTTTCTAGATTATGAAAGATGTGCTGGACCAGCTGTTCTTGTACTATCAAAACGAGAGTGGGTTAGTTGAAATAAATGTTTATCTGGAATACAGTGGCTCTTCTACAGTTTAGGAAAATAATCTGCAGTAGTTTCCAGAAAGATGCTCTTTCAGGTGGGGCAGCTTTGTGTTTGAGAAGTGATTATGACTAGTTTTAAATACTCTTTTAATGCCCTCTAGTGGACTGTGTAGGGTTAAATACCAACAAACCTGAAAATGCAAAGATCCCCCAGTTTAAGGTTTCTCTGTCCTTAGTTCAGCTTTTCATGCCTGGTTGCGCTTTTAGAAGCTCATTTACTGTTCACTTAGAAAGGAGGGCAGCATAAAATCCCAGGCAGTGCTGTATGTATTCCTGCAATAGCTAGACAGTGAGATCAGTTAAAGGTGGATTTCTGGCTTTTGATTCACAACTGTCTTGATTTTGTGGCTTGTCATCAGACTTTAAGTATGTCACATGACTGATTTGAGTCTCATAGCAACAGATTTCTCTTTGCATTCATTTAATTCAGGTCTAATGTAATCTGCAGTCAGACAGCTAGTCAAGGGCATAAGTAATGGTAATGCTCTTGCTGTATCTTTTTTTCCATATAAACAATAAGGAATACTTCCATGAATGTTGATATTTTGTAATTAAAAATAAAGTAAATATAATAAGGTTAAGACCCCATTCCCAGTGGACATCTGAGCTAACAATCCCTATTACAAACCTACAGCCTGAAGGATGAGGATTTTGGTATTTGAATAATCAGCTGTAGTTGCCAGCCTTTTTTTCCTCCATACAGCTGAATTAAAGCAGGTTTCAGCCAGCAGCTGTGCATAATTAGCTAACAGGTATTAGGTAACTGTCAGGCCACTTACTCAGGTCACAGAACTTCTTTTTGGTATGTCACAGTCTTTGCTCAAGCATTCAATATCCGAATAGCAAGGATTATTGCAAGTCAGGATGGAAGTGCATTGGCAGAGTTCATACAGAGAAAGCTATACTTGGCTCATACTAATGTTATTAACACCCATGAAAGTGCACATTCACTTACAAAACAAAATAACAGTCATAGCAGTAGGAGTGGAAATAGTACTGGCCTTTTTATTATAGCGTCGCTCCCAGGTGCCACTATGACATCGATGCTGTTATATTTGTAGCAAGAAAAGAAGGACCCAGAACATACTGAGATTTCAGGAAGCTCATGCATACAGATTTCAGGCAATTTTCGGTTTCTTTCCAGGAGCCCAGTTTTTGCACAGATGACCCCAGGATTCTGACACTGACGATCTAGTGAACACTGATTTCTACTTAAAGTTGTTATCTTGATAATCCATATTCATACTACTCTTTCCATGCACCAAGAAATATTAAATGTATCACATGACTGATTTGAGTTTCATAGCAAACTGACAAATGGGTGCAATTAGAGAGAGAGGCACACCCACACATACACAATGGACCAGATTTTCGAAAGTACAGTACATACTGTGCTAAATTATGCACGATCTTTGCCTGTACCTAAACCTACATGAGAGCATTTTCAAAATTCATATGGAAATCGTCATCTCTATGCATATAGAGCTGTTTGAGCACAGTAATTTTGTGTTTATGTATCATATCATTTATAAGTGTAGTCTAAGACTGAGAGGCTGAGAGCTGCATTCTGGTTTTAGCTTTTTTTGCAACTCTACCACCTTGTGCCAATTATCTACCCTCCCTGTGTCTCACAGATAAACTGCCCAGCCACTGCCCTAATGCTTTGATACTCCCTATACCCTGAGGCTTAATTCATTGTTTGCAAAACACCACAAATCCTCAGCTGGATAATGCTGTAAGAAGTGCAAGTTGTATTTGTTTTTATTTGATACAAATGTGTCTGGTCTTTCATAACACCATTTGTCTGCATGTGATGGATCGTGCTCTGTAACAGTGTTCAAAGGCGGGTTATGTACTAATCATAAGTCAGTATTAAAGTCTTTGCTAACTTTACTAGCTGATTCCTTTTAAAATAACATCACTCACTGATAATGTTAGAATATTATGTATATATCACTTAGTGCCTTGAAGTTCAAGGCTGAGAGGGTGTTGTGCTAAGCTTATTCCGTGCATGTTAGTAAAACTTACCGTAAGTGCATCGAATACATTAAGTACTCTTGCCAGCTTTGCACTACAAACAGCTACAGGGCTTTTTTGTTTTTTTAGGTTAAACTTGAAGATTCCTGTGTGTGTTTTGTCCCTCTCTACCGAAATAACCCTACTTGCAAAATGTTGCTGTTAACTGATCCACAGGATAAAGAGACAGGTTAGACTTGGTCAAAATATTTTGAAATCGGGGTAGCTGTACTTTCTTTTACTTTAAAGTTGGTCTGCTGGTTTACATACGTGAGTATTTTTGGTTCTGTTTTGAATATGAAGCAGATTCAGTACACCTTTCAGGGATTTGTATGAGTGGCTTACTGATTTAGAAGGGAGGGGTGACAATCGGGGTTTTCAAATTCTTTGCGTAGCTCTGCTACTGGTGAAAGAATGACTTTGGGTGTAAGGGATTTCCCTTATTGTCTCTGAATTCGTTCGATGGGATAATATTTTTCTGCTTCAGGATAATGTGAAATTTAATGGATGGAGCTTTGAAATTTGTAAACAAGAGCAAATACATACATGTGAAATGGTATCAGGTTTTACTGATTCTTACTCATTATTTTTCCTGTGTGGTGTCTTCTTCAGTTCAAGGTTTAATTGCCTCCTATTTCTGGCACTGGCCTGCAAGTGGTAAATTTGGACAGAGTACATGCTCAGGAATTGAGTTAAACCCATTTTATTTGGCAGTTCTCCCAAAATTTGCTTTAAAATTTACCAGCTTTGCTTTGCTTGTAATGCTGGTGTTTTCCAATTACAGCCATGTGTCATCCTGACACGAATACACTGCAGTCGAGTTATAGGCAGTAGAAATCAGTATGAAATTCCTGATGTTTCTTTTTCATGAGTCACTGCTTGAAGTATCAACAGGTTCTTAAGATTTGAGGTAATAATTGTATCTAAGTTTCCTCTTCCTACTGTCAGGGTCGCAGTGTCTCGAGACACAGCCTAGTTTCTTCCTACTTACTCTTAGGCAGGTGTATGAGACTATATTTGGTATGTGAAAAGCTGCAAATGTGAAATAAATAACAAACCTTGATACCGCTGTCAGTAACAGTAAACTTGACTCCGGGTTGCATAGTACCAAAAACACAGGTGTGACCCATGAAATGAAGAGTTTTGGCTGTTTTGAAGCAACAGGCTATATAGTTTTTGGAGCAACTACAATGAAGACATGAACTATGCATTGACCCATTGTGCTACATATCACTTAGATAATCTTCCAGAACACATGAAGCCTTGACTCTATAATCTGTTAAACTCTAAGCCCCCAAATGTGGCAGCACACTAATGAGCTCTGTCACCAGAACCACAGCTGACTTTTTTAATGAAAAGATAAGCTATAAATTATGCTCAGAAGAAGTTTACAGCCAGTATTTTTAATAATGCAACAAAGACAAGGCTAACAAGTTTAGAACTCTAGGTTCAGTTCTTAGAGTGGCAGGTTATGATCTTACACCCCTCAAACAGGCACTGTTAGTGTAACTAAGTATTCATTTGTTATTCAGTCCAAACCCTGCAACCAGGAAATTTCTTCATAAGAACAAAAACCAGATTAAAATCATCTGTGGTTGAAGGTGAACTCTGCGGAGTTTTCCAGCTCCTTTCACATACGCTTTCAATTGACAGCTCACTAATGGGCTGTGATTCACATAGTTGAAGGTGGGAGAACTTTCCAAGATACAAGTGTAGTCTTTAGACTACAGTTTCCGGTCCCTTTAAAACTATTGAAATAGAAGTACTTTCCTGACAATTTATATATCACATTAACATTTTTATGAAGAGGCACTGGTGTGATAAAGGAAAGAAGCATGTACACCAGAGGCCATAATTGCACTGTGATTGCAGTTGTGCATACTTACTGACTTATATTCAAAGGAATGTAGTTAAAAACAGCATTAAGTTAGTTTAGTTTGCTCAAGAGGAATGGTGATATGTAATAACTACAGTGTGAATATAAAGAATCATTGAAAATATGCAGGTGAAAGCAATGCATTTAGCACAAATCTTCAGTTTTATAGTCTGATAGTAGTAGGAACAACATATATTAGAGATACATATACACAAAGGAAAAAGATTTACCAAAAGGAACAAGTCACACATGATTTAGTCTCCATTGTGGACTTATGAGAGTTATCTACATTCAAAGCTTAAACCTAGCAAAATAAGCTGCTTCTTATATTTTAAGCAACAAACTGAATTACTGCTGTAAACCCCTTGCAAACCTTTAGTTTGCTTCACTGGCCCGTCATCACAGAAAGAGTCCCACAGAGATCAACAAGCCTAAGTATTTAAGTAAGGCCTGCATCATCTGGCTTTTAGTATTGCCTTTTGAAAGTATGATTTAAGGTTTTTTCCTGGAAGTCCTCTGTTTCTGGATTTTACATGCTATAAGCTTGGGGCCAACATTAGTAGATGTGGAAGATATGATTCCTATGTGCATCAGACTTTTTTTTTTTTTTAAACTAGATGAATTTTAATAATTTTTCATTAGTTCTGTGAAGTCTGCTGGGGTTTGTGTGTGTGAGTATGTATGTAGAGGTATATATATTTTACATATTTTATCCAAATATTTTTCCCACAGTTTAACAGATTTGGAATTGACTCTTAGGGCAGCAGGCTGTGTCATGTGGCAAGTCCATCTGGATTTGCTTACCTGTCTGACCTTTCATTCTGACCAGTGAACAGATTAAATAGTTTGAAAACAAATTTCTTCAGGGAAAGCACTATTTATTAATTCACTCACCATTAATTAAGCACATGGGCAAAGACTTAAAATACTGAATGGTTTGTAGGATTCTTTTTACTCACTTAAACTTTACTGTTTTCTTGTGAGCTGTGGTTTCATCCATCTGGGAAGAGACTAATAATTTTGCAGTAGCTGACCTCTTTGCCTCTTTCTCTTGTGCTCTCTGGATGTGTCTGTGTTTGAGTTTCAGTTCACATCGGGAGTGCTCTTAGAAGCAAATTTCCTGATTGTCCCGATATACTGTGCTTTGGTTCATATTATGGAGCAGTCTCAGTGTATGTGAACTGAATTGCTTTTGGCTGAAATGAAACTAGAAGATCTACTCCAGAAGCACACTGATGTGCCCCAACCGCTAATGGGCTTTCAGTTTTCATCACTAGGCTAGAACTTGTGAATATCAGGTTCTCTGCACCAGCTGTTTTGCTCTGCAAATTCACTTTTGTTAGTCTTGCTAATGCAGACATGGCCACTGATGTTTCCTCTTGCAATTCACTCAGACCTTTTAGAAGTCCAGGATGTTACACTGGTTTATATCTTGACGTTGTCTTGCTTTGGAAAAACTGATGCTTCTCCATTCTGCATCTTTTCTCCTCCATCCTCCCTAATCTGTGAGCTACCTAAGTAAGTGGACCTCAGAATACACTGGGGGAGAGATGCTTTGCTGAGAAGTGACTGGAGGTAGAGTAGAAGATGCAACTAGTAAGAGTTGGGTAGGACGTATTTAGATGTGTGGTCTCAGGTCCTGTTGTGGGTAGTGGAGCAGAGAGAAGCAGTGGAACCCATCTTGATTGGTCCTGCCACATCTTGCAGGTTGCTTTGAGGCTATATCCAACTGACACGGGGTTTCTTCTGTTTCCTTTGTTTTTGTAGCTATAATAGATAATTATTACATATATAGATAAACCAATATATATAATGCTTAAATATAATAACCACAGTAATATGCTTATTTTCCCACAGTTCCCAAAGCAGATGATGTCAATCTAACTATTTATGTTTGAAATTCTGATACTTTAGACTCTGGAAGAGTTTGAATTTTGAAAATTTGAATAAATCCGAACAGTCTAGATACAAGTTTGCCTGTGAAGAGCTCTAAGGTTTCATTCTTGGACATAGGTTAAAGAGGCATTGATTGCAACCCTGAGATTTATATCTGATCATCTTGATCAGATGGATTGTCCAGAAGCGATGCTTAGCTTGTGGTCTGAAATGACCTGCGTGTTGCAAAGAGCAAATGAATGTGGCAGCTTTTCCATAGGACTTGGTCTTGGTTGGGAACATTTTTAATTTATTTGTGATGGGCTGAGTGTTCTGTTACTGTATCTGTACAGATATTTTTATGAGAATGTAAATTGTGTTGTAAGGGCTTACAGAGCATAGCATGGGTGATTAACATCTTTATAACACTAAATAAACATACCCTATTGTGGCATTTTCTGTATGCTGTATATAATAATTTACAATAACTGCTAGATGCTATGGAACATTTATCACAAGACATTTGCAACAAATCATTGAGTAAAACTTGAATTGTTGAAGAAAATGTAATTGGTTGCAGGAAAGATATCTATCTTAGATACTTGAATGGCTGCCATTACTGCAGCATCTGCGTGCCTCCTAAGCTTTAGTGTATTTATTTCCATAAGACTCTTAAGAGAGAGAAAAGTGCTCTTATTCGATTTTAAATATAGGGAACTGGGACACACAGCTACTCAGGGTATGTAGGCATCGCAAAATGCAGTTTAATGTAGTATCTCTGAGCTTGCTCAGTTATCAGAGGTGACCTGGGCATGGCTGCATGGAATTTCTTGTTGGGGTAATTTACTATTCTCCTTCCAAGGTGGAAATGTGGCAAAAGTGACCTATAATCTGACGTGTGGCATCAATCTGAAATACTTCCAAAATTAAGGAGAAAATAATGTCAGAAGAACTGGTAGATCTGGTATTTAGTAGACAAGCTCAAATTACATCTTTTACACCTTTTATGTATAGTACTACCTTTGATTTAGATTGTGACTGAGGGATGGGTTTCAGCAATTTAGATGAAGACTGAGGAGGAAAAAATACCAAGCTGGACATCGCTCTAATTTTTCTGCTTTACTCCCAACTGCAGAGTCCTGATGCACACATTTCATTCGAGTAGCTTCACTCCGGTATAGGCGTGTTTGGCCAGCATGGCATAGGAAGTAAAAATATAATCCAGACCTGGGTTGGGAAGGAATACATTTGCCCAGCAAAGGGAAGCATTTCATAATCACAATTGCAGTGTGTTTAGAGCCTCATACAGTTCAGTGTTGTTCAGTACTTTTTTTCCGAATGCCCATGGTGGTATAGAATCATATGCTTCACAAGCTCTCGGCATCTTGCAGCACTCTGAATACGTTTGCCTGATGCAAGTGATCCAAGTACTGAGGTTTAGCAAGCTAGTGCTTCCAGGGCGAGCCACATGACTGAGCGTGTATATACTCCAGTAACTGTGGACTGAAATGTGTTGGTCTTAGCCATTTCACCTAGTCTTGCAATTGCGATGGCCTGGGGGCATGTACATCATGATTAACAGGGTTCAGGTGATGTGTATAACTTAGTGAAAGTCAATAACTTTATCTTTTTGATCAGGTGAACATAACCTTATGTCTTGGAAAGAATAATAAGGCTGGGAAAGGAGAGTGAAGGAACATGTGCTCTCACAAAACATGTTTGCGTTTGAAATAGTATTCCTCAGAGTTGATTATAAAATGAAAATGAGAATGTGGGGAAGCATGAATGGGTTTAACTGTGAACCAGATGTTGACTTGAGAAACGATAACAAAAAGCAAAGTACATATGTTTGTGTGAAATCTGGAGAAATGTTTTTTCTTCAAGGAAGGCATCTGTATAGATAAGGTTGCTCAAGTAATGTGATGTGACAGTTGCTATGTCAACTAGTGTTCTCCCCCACACACATTTAAATTATCGAATAGCACAGTAACTGCGCTATAAAAGTAGCTCCTTAGAACATGGCTATGCATCCTYCTCTTTTCATCAAAGCTTTTTCAAACTTCTCTGACCTTTACTATGTGCATCGTATGTGCCTGGACKATGTGCCAAATCTCTGTGCAACTCCCATTGAAGTCACCATTTGGCCCGTTATGTCCCCTTTGTCTGACTCAGCTCCCTTTGTAGCTGCATGTTTCATGGATGTGTAATGGAGCAGTGGCTGCTTGCACTTGAAAGCAGAGCGAAGGGATTGAGGGAACAGATTGAATCCATCACAAAAAGAGTATGAAACTCCCATGCAAGTGCATAATATTTAATGAATTGGATCTGGGGCTATAAACAGGCATCTGCCCTTGCGTGCAATACTTTCTTCACTGTTAATCCAGTACACAAAATGTAACACTTTTTGGCACATGCTTTAATAATTTATTAAAAATATAAGTTAGCTAAGCAGAATCTCCAGCCTGAAAGCCAGTGGGAACTGGTAAAGGTTGAAGCAAAAAGGGAAGCTAACCTGTGCACATTAGAAACATTTGTATAACCTGAGGCTAAAACAGGTAAATGATGAATCCTATTAAAGCTGTTTCACYTGCTTGTGCGTAAATTTGTCTCTAGCTGGTAGATGGCTTTTAACTTTCTCATGTTTGTCTGTAGTTGGATAGCTTAGAGAACCAGTAGACAGTGTACTCTGTTAGGACTTGAGATGTTTGAACTCCATCCTGTTCTTTGCAGCATACTTCCTATATTATATTTGATCTCTTTGTCTAAAAAAGGGAAAGCGAGCTGCCCTATTTAAAGGTAGTAAATATATCAGTGTTCTTGAGCACTCCTGAAATTGTGGCCATGTAGGTTCTGTAGGTGGATGTCACCACTGTACAGATAATAAAAGGTCTTTTTGCTGAAATGTTTGCTGCTTGATGTGTCAGTGATCATAAAAGACTTAATATCTGTCTTTATTTTAAAAACTAATCTAAATCTTTAAAAACTAATACCCTTTGAACTGCCCCCGTGCTAAAACTTTTCTTTCTGTTCAGTGCTTGCGAGCAATTTCAGTCTTACTGTTGCTACTTTGATCTTTCTCCTGTAAATCTAATGGCAGGAATGAATTCTGTAGACAAACTTAAGGGAGTTGGTTTTTAAATACTTGCTTCTGCATATGTGAAGAATTCAGGAAGGGTGGGAAGAAGTGGAGTGCAAGTTCTGCATAGTGCTTACACAAGTGCAAGTATATTTATACCTAAATAATGTATAGGCTTGTAATAAACTTTTGCTTCAAGGCAAAGTTTACCTTACATATCTGTGCATATGTCTGCCCTCTGTGGATGGAAACATCTGTCCATGTATTTGAACTGTACTGAATATCTGTCCATGCAGAAATTTTAGGATCTGCACTCTAAAGGTACAGATATATAGAAATTCCATCATATAGGCAGTCAAAAAGGTGTTTGATGAAGTGGATATGAAAACTTTGAGGCTTGACTTGCATGGGCGCAAATGTGGGTATGTATGCATGCATGTGTACAGCTGAAGGTCTCAAAGAAACTTCAAAAATGTAACCGTCAGTTAATTTTTAACTTCCAGAGAGTGTTCTCTGTCCCAAATGCCACTCAGTCATCCTGTGGAACTATACAGATATCATGCAGGAAGTGCTTTATTCATATGGCACAGAGGTTGTCATACCAAAGTCACATCAATTCATAAGAAAAATTGCTTTCACTTGATGCTCCATTCAGTATTTAAAGTTGGATATCAAGGGACACGGAGATGAAATGGAAACATTGCCATTGTTCTGCTGTCTCAGCAAATCAAACTGAAGTCAGCTGGAGGGGGAAGTGGGTGTGAGCTTGCTTGTGGAAGGGTGTAGAGCCAGATAAGTATTTATCTGCAGCTGATGTGTTCCCCTATCTTTTTCTTCTTGTAGTTTTGGCAGTTTATTTGAACCAGTCTTGGTGGCCTGTTGAAGATGTAGTAAAGACAGCTGATCCTTCTAGAGATGGGCTAATTTCGGTAAGGATGCTATTTTAAACGTTTGCCTTTACCCTGGAGCTAGAACAATCGTATGTAATTCTCTCTGGACACCCTTAGCTTGTGTTTTACAATCTGTGGGATCTGGGGTACGTGGCTCACCAAGTACTTTAAATGTCTCCCATTGCACAGTGACATGCACATTCACCCTCTCTAAACAATTTTCTGCATGCAATTTATGATTCGTCTGTGGGATTTATTCTGTGTTTTTACTTTGCCCTCATTGCCAGGTAAAGAAATAATCAGATAAACAGAATTATTTCTTCACATTAGTGCTGCTTGACTGACTGTCTGATGGGAGGTGTTACCACCCTTTGGAACAATGTCGTATCTAGCTATTTACAAAAATTTTGTCTTGGACAGTGTTTATATTGTGCTTATTTTATTGAACTGTTATTTAATAGATTTTAAATCTGTAATTCTTTTTCAAAATAAATAATCTTAATAGGATATAACTATTTTTTCATGGGTGAATAATTTGAGAGATTCTGGTAACCTTAAATTTAATCTGTTTTCAACTAAGAAATCAGTTGCCTACTGTGTATGGGTTTTCTGTTGCCATGAGGCTATTAAGTCAGTCCTATTTCCTACCCAGCCCTCTGTGTCCAGCCTTGGTCCTTAATGATTCTTTTCATTTATTATCTTTCCCTAATATCTGTCATACATCAAGTTTAAAATCCTTTCTTCACTGAATTAAATAGGCTTTCTGTGTGTAACTGAACTGGAGGGATTTTGAGCTACAAATTCTTGCAAGGTAGAACTTGGGGCAGAAACACAGTCTTTCAGCCAATTTTCAAGCATCTGCTATATCTACAGAGGATGAAAAAATACCAAAACCCAGAAAACTTGCCGTTTCTAGCTTATTGCTAAGAGTTGCGTCATCATTATTTGTGAAAACTCTCATTTTCTTTTTCTGCATTCCTGAAAAGGGTGTTGGCACCACTTTTTTGTCTTGCTGACCGGTATTATCTTGTTGTTCCCTTGTATTTTTCCATCTGCCTGTCCTGTTGGTTATCTAAAAAGAAGCACTGTCTAAAAGCTAATTGTTCCTGTTGTTTTGCATAGATTATAAGCTATTTGGGACAGAGACTGTTTTTATTCTCTGTTTTGTGTAGTGTCTAGCTCAGTAAGGTCCTGGCCCATACCTAGGATTCTTTGATGCTGTAGCAAGAGAGATAGTAGTGAAGAGGTGGTCAGGATAATACAGTGAATCCTCTCTGTATTTCTCTTTTGGGTCATGTTAGATTGCCTTGATCCTATTTCCAACTCTGCCACTCACTGTGACTAGGCAAGAGACTTTTCCTGGTGCTTTAATATTCCCCTCTGTGACAACAGGAAATACGGCAGGCTTTATAAATTATTAGTAGATTACTCTATGCCCTCTGGATGAAGGATGGAACAGTAGAAAAAATTATTTGTATTATCCTGTCTGGACCAATTCATGAGATATTTTCCCCAAGTTATGTGTATACGTTCCCTGACCACTTCCTTCCCAGCCCATTTAATTTTGAAGTCTTTCATGAAAGGCAAAATACTATTCTTTGCTTCATTTGTCTTTGGTCTGTTTTTGTTTGTTCTCTAAGGTCCAGACGTTTGGAGAAAGGATTGTCCTCTTTGTTCTGAACTACATTATTTTTGGAATGCTGGAAGGGAGTTCAGCTAATGATGCATTCTTTCTACCTCACTCTGCCACTGAGTGTGCCAAGATACTCTGGAGAGATGGTGAGGCTGTTGCCTTTTATACAGTCAAGATGAAAGGTAAGGTCATTTTAGAGACACATTCCCATTGGCTCCTGATAGCTAGAAATGTAATGCTTTTGTTTGTCTTTCAGCATAAATAATCCTGGCTCTTATTTACATTTTTATATTGAATTTCTCTCAGAATGAATCTGGGGAACAAACCTTCCCAGAATTTGGAAGCCATCCATATTACTTTCATTTAAACATGATGTCTCCAAGTTCTATTCTCAGCTATACTGAGTGATCTGAGGTACTGGTTTATTCAAATAAAATATGTTTTAATGCAGCCAAGTAAAAGGTCATACATCTAGGAACAAAGAATGCAGAGCCTACCGATAGAATGCAGGACTGTATCCTGGAAAGAATGATATCTGAAAAAAGGTGTACAGTTCACATTGCAAAAACAGTGTATCAGGAGTGGCTGGTGGCAAGAAATGGTAATATCCTTGGATGTGTAAGGAACAGTTGCTAGGTTATGCAGAGGAAGGTGTATGTCCTGGATCAGTCCTGGAATGCTTTATCTAGTTGTGGTACTCCCATTTTAGAAGGATGATGATGATTGATTGATTTCATCATTAATTGATTAACTGGCATAGAAAAGAATGAAAATGTACTTGATGCTTTAGGGATGCTTGCCAGCATAAGCCTTAGTAAAGGTGTTTTTTTTTTAATTGAGAGTTTGTATTAATGCAGATATATTGCTATTAGCCAGTCCAGTGTAGAACATTAGAATAACTACAGATTTGCAATTGAGTACATACCTTTATTCAGGAGCTGGTTGCCTCTCTGTGTTTAAGATTCATAGGTGTCATCTTGAACACTAGCAGCTTAAACGTAGAGAAGTTGATATCTTTGGAGTAAATGTATTGCTTAAGTCAACAATCAGAAACCATCTGTCATAAAAGGGGAGGAGAAGAAAGAGGTTGAGAGCTGTGTAGATGTGGATTGCTTTCGATTCCAGAGGACAGTTTCAAGTTGCCATCCCTGGTAGAGTCTTAAAGGGCAGCAGCACTAAGAGATGTTTTGCTTTTCTGCTACCTTGGGATGCATAAGCTCCTTATTCACACTGAGGTGTGGCTTGTACTCCACTGTGTTGGTACAGTGCTACTGTACAATCAGTGATGAATCATGTCTTAGCCTATTAATAAGGAATCTTGTCTATATCTGTGAATATGCTGATGAGCTCTTTTATAATTGGGAAACACTTCTATTACCATCATACATTTTCCTTAAGGCCATAAATATTTCTGAGCAAAGATTTTGGAGAGAAATGCTTGTATGGGCTGTAATGATTCATGCTTCAGTAAAATAAATTTGCACAGTAGTCTGTTATGGGTGGAGTATTAGCCAAGCTGAACCAGTTTCTGTGTAAATTGAGAGTCACAGTTTGATTTTAAACCAGATCCACATAAAATACAGATTCTTTGAGTCCAGCTTTGTCAGCATCTGTCTTTTGTTGCTGGTGCTTTTTTCTCTGGGCAGCTATATTTATTAGTTTTTGGCTTGTGTCACAAAATAGTGCAGACATTTGCCAAAGCCTTTTTGGGAAGCTTGAAACTGATTGTTTTTGCCTCTTTTTGCTGTATGTATTTAGAAAATATTTCCTTTCTGAGGTTCTGTGATTGCAATTTCATACCGACCATGCTCTGGCTGATCCTATTCTCTGTGCATTATATAACATGCGTGGATTTATTAGGCCCAAAACAAGCTCAGCTAAATATCTTCCCTTGTAAGTCATATTTCACAAAGTTTCTTTAGATTTTTTTTAAACCTTTCTTTTCTAGCCTAATGTAATTTTTTTCCTTCTACTGTCCTGGTCAGAACATTTAGGAGGGGCAGCTTTAAGTACAGGACATTATATGATGCTGGATCTCTTGTTACGACTTCTGGTGCTAGGAAGAAATGATCTTCTGTGCCCACCATGAGATCATGATTCTCTTTATTTCTCTGCTGTGCAATTACCTGGCCATTCTCCATGGTTTTATTTTCTTCACTAGGTAGTTGAGACTCATGCTTATGGTGTATTCAACTCTGTATATTTCTCATCTGTGAATTTTCCATTATCCACAGTATGACAAAAAAGCATGCTTCAGTGGAGCCAAATAAGCCAGAACAGATCTGTGAAGCATGGCTATTTCAAACATGAATCATCCAGGTGAATCATAGAAACAGGTGACCAAGGAGGAGAGAGTTTGTTCTATCTTTGCTACAGATTTAGTTTGCCCTTATGCAAACTGAATGTTCACATGGAATTCAGTGATTCTAGTTAACCAGCTTGGCAATGCTGTGAAGTCTTTCTTATTTGCCAGTTATGTGCAAAAGTGGTGGTCTGTGCAAAGTGAACTTGATAATGTTGGTCTGGTTCCACACATCTGTCCGTCTTATAAACGTCCTTGACTGGGTCTCCTTTAGTAGTCTTGGTAGAGAGGGACAGGCGGTGCTGAGCACCTGCCTTGCTCAGAGACACGGTAACTGCAAGCCAAGTTTTTGAGACAGTTTGGCAACTACTGACACTGGCTACCCTGCACCTGTTATGTAGATAAACAGAAGACTCATTCTTCAAGACTATCACCTTTCATGAGCATTAGACACCTTTATTAAAACAAAATTTATTCATGACTACACAGATCATCACCCTAACCTCTCTGGTATGTGCTTAGTCCTGTCCAATGGCAGGCATGCAGCATTTACCACTGGGTGCACTAAAGATTGATGAGACATACTAAGCCACTAATGAGGCTGATAAGATACTTTGTCACGTGCCAAGATAAATGTCTCCAATTTTATCGATGTCAGCAGCTTCCATATTAGGCAGCTGAGGAGTTCAGACCTCACTGAATGTAGCTACTTAAAGGTGAAATGGAAAATGACAGAGTTTCTTGTCCTCTGAGACATGTTTGCTTTAACCTCTGCACCTTTCTTTGCAGCCAGCAACCTGCAGCACCTCAAATATTTTGTGGAAGACAAAACTAAGACTTTTCAATAGATGCTTTGGTTTCTAGATCTGTTTTATATTTCTTTTAAATATTCCTTTCATTTGTTTTTTTCTCTTGACATGCTTTAAACTTGTGTGAAAACCTCAAAAAGAATGTGTTTTGTGTAGTGGATTAATGACTACAGTTATTGACAAGATTTTTTGTGCAGTGAGACCTTATAATTCCATAAATTTTTTTTTTCTATATAATGAGGATTAGTAATCATTGAAGATGGATTTCTACTGCCTTCACATTAATGTGCAGTAGTTGGGAGATTGTAGAAGATTCATCATTAAGATAAATCAGTAAGGATGCTATAAGCCAGGAGTGTCTTTGTCCTTTTAAAATAAAACAGAATAAAAAACCCTTTTGATATACAGATAAAAGACCTCAGCTCTTCTACTCTTACAAATTATTGTTTCTGTTACACGTAAGAGCTACCAAGTCATGGGCCAAGATCTTTTGTGGTACAAAGAGCAAACGAGTCAGAACGCCAAAGTTGGTCCCTTCCGAAGCTTCCTGTGTTCTTTCTGTCAAACACAGTAAAAGAGTGGAGAAAGACAGTATTTTCTGTGGCGTGAGTTAAACCAGCCTTAATGTGTACCGGGCCTCTGAGAAGGCTTTAAAACATGGAGTTGAACCAGGAGTAAATGCATTTTTGGCTTCTCATTCATTCTTTGCAGATGTTGCACAAATCACACTTTGGGAACACCTGATCACAAAAAAATCTAAGCTGAAGTAAAGTAGGCAGCAAAACAGCCCTGACCCCCTCTCTGCTTTTCGGCTACCCCAGACCTTTGTAAAAGCATAGCTGATGGAGGTGGCTGCTGCTGCAGTGGAAAGTAGATGTATCTGGGGATGCTGCTTGGGGAGGGACATATGCTGTCCATTCTCCCTTCCCATCCCTCAGTCCCAATGGCACCACAAGCTACAAGCCTAATTTTGCAGTGCTCTTCTGTTTGCTCACGGTTTTGCCCTTTTCTGTGGACAAGACCAGCACAAGTCCAGCCCTGTTGCCCTGTGAGACGCCTTGAGCCAGATCTGATTTTGGGAGGGAAGAGACAAATTCTTTCCCTCACTGTATTTTTCTTTTAACAAAATGTGACGCAACCTTGTGGGCTGTTTATTGAAATGGAATAGTTAACATTTACATAGGTAACACTGGAGTGCTTCAGAAATGATAGTATATTTTATTTAAGATGGTCTTTGGAAGTGGTTGCCCAAGTTGAAAACCATTTCCCACCATTCTTCTTTACAAGCTTTTGCAGACTTCTTTTACTAATGTGGTGGTTTAAATGGTTTTCTCTAGCAATAGATCCAAAAGAGACTATATACTTTTATTTTCAACTGGTTACGTACATTTTTTCTAGAAAAAAATGAAATCAGAATTGAAACTAACCTGACTGACAGTTAGCTAAAATCTTGTTGGATAATTGCTTTTTTCTCCGTCTGTTTTCCAGCAATAATATTTTTAATATGCATTTCTGAAGCAGATTGAAGGTTCTGGCTGTAATAAAAATTAAATGACTACATACCAGTCAAGACATGAATTCATTTGATTTTATTGAAGCCAGAACCTTTGTTCCCCTTCTCACATACAAACTCACACAATGGGTTGACCTTGGGTTCTATTCAGCAGAAGTATTCCCCACCCTTTACACAAGCACTTAGCCTGCAGAAGGCCTGTCCAAACCTGTGTGTGCCAAGCCAGCTCGTTCAGCAGGGAAGCCATCAGTATGCATGACCGTGTTTTGTTTGGGGCCTTTGGATGTGGGGACAGGGTTGGTTTTTTTCTGGTTTGTGGCTGTTTGGGAATGCTAATGGCTGTCTGCTTTCCTGCCCTTGTAATATCTGTTTACCATTTTGCTGGCTCATAAGTTGGTCATTTGGCACTCGTGACCTAACCAAACAGATCAAAGGCTTTCAAAGGGCAGACTGCATAAATACTTCCATCTCCATAGCCAATGCCCTGATTTTTGCTGTCTCCTCCCTCGCCCCAAAACTTAGACTGTTCGTGTGTTTCAGCAGTGAAACAAACCTCTAAACAGAATGCACAAGAGCCTAGCGGTCAGCTCTGGGCCACCAGATATGATAACCTCTTTGCTATTGCACGGGACCTAGAGGCAAAATGTCCTTTGTTCCAAAGGCTTATTCATTTGTTTATTTTATTTCAAATGGCTCTTGGCTATGACTTTTCTAATATGTTTCCCATGGACAAGGTGAAGAATGGCTTCATGGTTTCTTTATTTACAATGCCTTTAGACTTTGCAAGTCTTTGTCTTCTTCTCAACACAAAATTAGGAGAACAGACATAAATCACTTAGCTCCTGGGATTGCTACACAACAGTCTTATAAGGATTTATAGGAGACAGACTATATGAGATAGTAATAAACTTATAAGGACACATGCAGGAATTCTTAAAGCTTGACTTCATGAGGAAAAGTTTGTCCCGATCTTAGAATGTATGGTGCAACACTGCTGGAATCTAACATTTCTGCTGGGCTGGTGGCTAACAATGGGGCTGGGGATATACTCAATTTCTTGGCTAATGAAAAAAGAATAACTACCCATCATGTGTTACAAATATTGAAAGGTTATAAACATCACCACAAACCATCCTTTTCCAACCATGTGCTTGAATGTGTTTGAAGTTGAGCATGTACTTTGATTAAGCAGGTCTGGACCAAGCCTAGATGTGAGTGGAATGGTTATATAGCTACGTCCTCTGTCATATGGCTGGGGATATGTGACATGGATTCTTGCTAAGTGGAGAGCTACAGCCTTGACAAATTAGTTTCTAGACTTAAATGTATTCATGTGTGTTTTGCTGAATTTGTATGCCAGGAAAGAGAGTGTTCAGTCAGACCCTGCAGCTATCAGCAAGAGGTACTAGGTACCATCTCAAAGAACAGAAATAGACCTCCATTTAAGATAGCTATGTGGATGTGATAAAAAGAAAATAGGTCATAATAAAATAAAAGTCTTGCACTGAAATTTAGGAAAAGCCGTTCAATAAAGAGATTTGTGAAACTTTGAAATAGGTCTTAGTGAAGTGATGAAAGTTTCCTGACTTGAGACACTGAAAACTAGACCGGGTGGTACACTAGTAAGTGGTATAAGAAAGAAACCCAAGGAGGTCTTGATGGGACTTAACCAACCAAATAAGAAAATGTCTTATTTTCCTCCTTTCCTGTTATGAAGGCATGAATATCTGTTTCCATTCAAACTGTCATATACCTGGATATAACAAGCATAGAATCTTCATAGATATCTTTTAAATATATTTAAAAAAAAAGTTCAGCAAGAGGTTTCTATGGTGACTTTTTCCCTATATGTAGATAGATGGCACACTAGTACCGATCATTCATTTCGGGGTTGAATGCTTTTGTTTTCAAATAGTTTGGGGTTCTGTTTTTTGTGGCGTTTTGCACTTTAAGGAAGTTGTACAGAGTTGCTCATACACCTCCTGCAGTCGGGCCCTAAATTGTTTAGGGTGAACAGTGGAAGTTTGGACCCTGAATGTCTGTTCTTAATTAACTTTCTCTTGACTCCAGCTTGAGTTTACGATGCATGATCGCAAAATAAATCCTTTGATGCTGGAACTATTTTTTTTGACAGTTTTAACTGAGAAATGGTTTAGTCTAATAGTTTGGAGTCTTATACTTGAGTCTATATTTTGTCCTTAAAAGAGCATGTAGACTCTTACGTCATGTCCCCATGATTTCAAGTGACTGACTTAATGTGTTTATTAGCAAGGACTGTCCTTGAATAAAAGCCATGATTTAACATTGATAGTAATTCAGGCAATGGACTTGAAGCACATACATACATGATAAGTTACCACATTTTAGCAGAAATGAATTGACTTACAAAGGAGCAGTTGTTTCTTAAACCACTCAATAGCTTATGGTTTTATAGCAATGCCCTCAATTACTGTCTATACCAATCTTCCTCCAGAGGTGTGACTTTTGGGTGCTGCAGCATAAGTTTGAGCTTAGGCCGTTGTACTGAGTTTAGCTGTCAGTAGGATTCCACTGAGTGCCTTCCCCATCGTAACTCCTCCTCTTCAGAAAATTGCCGCTTCCCTGCTATGCATTGTGCACTTAGGGGCTGCCCAGCCTCTGCTGTGTGTTTTGAAGGAGGCAGGTGACAGACTTCCCTGCCTCTGGCACAGAGTCGCTGAGAGGGTGTGCAGCCAGGGATCTGCTTCCAGTTTTAGGGGGAGTAACCTCAACACTTACTTTTTATGTGGATCTCTTACCAGTGAAGGTTTGAAGATGGCTCCTGGGCATGTGTTGACAGATAACAGCAACTGAAAGAGAGAAATATTCTTTTGTACAGTTGTTTATGGAATAGAGTGAATTTGGGGATCAAATACTACTTGAATATGCGATGCAAGTGTTGTATAACTTTCTGACCAGTAATTGTGTAGGTAGGTATGAAAGTGTAAATGGCAGAGCCAGTCAAGAGTCATGCTTCACAATATTTTTGTACCATGTGGGGAGGCACAGCAGCAAGGTATGCAGAGGCTGAGAGACCCTCTCTTCTTTCCCTACAGTCAGTATTAAATTGCTTGCTTGATCAAAGTTGGAGTTTTCTCTGGAAGCCTTTGCTGTTGTCCACTTGCATCAGGCAGTATGCACCTTCTGAATGTTTAGCTCATGCTGTGTTGTGTGGTTCTGTACATTTCATAAAAAGAGTTTAGGTGGGGTGATTTGCCCAAATAGGCGAAAGCTAAAGGAATATATTGAGATTACTTTTCAGAATATTTATCCCTCTTTGGCTGTAGCCCAATTCTTTTCAGCTAACTCCCTTCATATGTAGCCTGTGTACCTAGATAGCCTGAGTGTGAACAATCAGAGTCTGGAAACTACTGTGATGAGACCTGTCAATTACATGTTAAGCATGTTTGCTCAGCTTGATGGCACAAATCTTCCTTCTGGAAAGTATTTTACTTTTTATTTGGCATCACTACTATCCGTGCAAATGCACTTCAATTGGAGGCAGCCTTGTAGCCTGTAGAGAGGTATCAGAGCAGTATTTGTGACTAGAATCACATGAGCTGTACAGGGTTTTCTTAGTGCAGTAGTAGCAATTTCATTTTCAAATTCATGTGTTTTTTACTGTCTGCTTTCAGGGAGCCTTTGTGATGGTACTACCAGTCAGTGTTATTTGCTGCCAGTTTTGGATACTATATTTGTCCAGAGAAAGTACAGAAGAGGTGGCCTAGGGATGAAAATGCTACATGATTTCTGTCAGTCTTTTGTGGCTGAGGATGCCTTAGGGATCAGCTGCCCTATTTCTGCTGCCATGTATCAAGGTAAATCATTTGATGTGGAAACATCAGGTAAGGGTCATGTATAATGTATGAATTTCAATATAGTCTTGGTAGGATTTTCTTAACTCTGTAAGAGTTCTGTGCACTCATCTAAACTGAAGGATAATGTTGTTAGCATGCAATTGGTTACTTTTCTTGGGATATTTGGAATTTCCTGGAATTTGGAAGGTAGGCCAATATTTATGCAAGACAAGGAGAAACATAAAACTCATACTGCCTGTTTGGTATTTTGCATTCTTATCTCACTGTCTATAAGAAATAGAACAGTGTCGTTGTAGTAGACAGTGATTTAACAATTTTTTTTTTTGACACCAGAGGGAGAAGAATTATAAGATGTTGTCAAGCCTACACTATGCAAATAATGTGCTTGTAGATACTGCATTTGTAGGAAATTGTATTTAACAAGCACTGTACCTGAGCTCTGCTCATTCATCCAGTCTTGTCAGTACTTGTTTCTTTACCAAATCATTGACTATCTTTGAATATTTGCCACTTTTAAAAAATTGTTAAATAGTTATATATCTTTCTCTGTGTTCTGGTTGGAGTTCTGGCTTTGGTAGTAAAATTTTCAGAAAATATCCCTGATAATACTATTTATAAAACTGTATCCTTTAGGAAAAAACATTTTTCTAAACAAATATGCTGTTCCATATGTGCTATAGAGATTTTGCAGTCATTTTGGGGGGTGTTTCTATCAACTATTATGACTTTGCAGTCATTTCCTAGAAAGTATCAACAAAGTTTTAACTGTGCCTATTCTTTCTCTCTCTTGGTCCATATGTGCCATTGAATGTATGCAAATGTATCCCAGGAGTTCCTAAGGTATTGCTACCTCTAAATTCAGAAAAGAATAGTGTTGACACCGTTCTTTTTCTCCACCCAACAAAACCAATTTCTCCTGTCGCAGGCATCACATGGTTTAGAGACTGTGGATCAGAATGCTGTGTTGTTTATGTTAACACTAGTGATATGTTGCAAGACTATGCTTTTCATCTCAGTTAAGTTCCAAGCTAATAGTGAATAAATTTGACTTGTGTCTTATGCTAATCAGGATTTCTGAGTGCTACTTTTATAAAAATACCAGCACTGTAAGTTAAATTTTGACTATATTGAAGTCACTGCCTTTTTTTTATCTTTCATTGGAACTACAATATCATTCTTGGACAGAGGAATGCAACTTTTTACTCTAAATCTCTGCAGTGAATGTGAGCAGCTTTCCCTAGCATTTTACTTAATGTACTATCAATGCCTAAAAGGGATTAAAAAATCCACTTACCAAATAGCTCTGTTTTGGTATATATGTTACTTTCAGTAGTTTTTACTGAAATGATTAATTTAGATTATATCCTTGGTAAAATTAATGACAATGATCTGCTCATTACTATAAGGCAAATGTTTACCTACCAGAATTGGAGTTTTCATTTTGACAATCCATTGTTAAATTTAACTGAATGTCAAAGATAAATGACCTATCTAAATTCATTCTGCACTATGATGGACTACAATGGAGAGAGGAATGTATGAAGAAAATTTTGCTGATTACAGATTGTTGTCTCAGTTCTTGAGTTGATAGAATGGTGGTTGAGGAAAGTTCAAAATCCCCATTAAATTTTTTGAGCAGTTTGGTCTTGCAACATATGCCTTCTTTTGACTCTTCAGACATCCTAGAAGGCCTCTAAATAAGACAGTTTTCAGTTTGATAAGATAAGCAACTCAAAATTTGATAGTTTATCCAAATTATACTAATGTTCAAAGCACACAGACTGTGTCAGGAGTCTGTGGGAATATGATTTCTAATGGAAGTTGTACCTTTGACATAGGTACCCCTGCTGTTCCTCTGTCAGGTCTTCCTATTTCATGTTTTCCGCACCCAAAGAAGCAAATTACCCCCAGCAACAGAATACAAGATAGGAGAAGTAGTAAACTGGAGAGTAGTATTGGCCCAAGAACAATCTGATACAAATTTTTTGTTTATAAATTAGAAATTAGAGTAACATTCTTAATCATTAAAACTGGGAGATACTGAAACAGCTTTCATTTCAGAGTAGTGAGGGCAAAAAACCCACACTGCTGTTAATCTGGAACCTGATAAGGGTCTGGAGGAAGTTCTGTAATGCAGTGGCTGCAGAAGTGATGGCTTGGTGGCACAGTAAGTCATTTCAAGTCCTGTATTTCTGCACTCACAAGAAAGTAATCTAGACCAAAGCAGATGGACAGAATTTACTCATGCCCATCTGGGCCATTCCACCTACACTTTCCGTAAAATCCCAGCTAAAAGAGAAAAGGAAGATCAGAAGAGAGAAGGTTTCGAAAGGCATTAATGAAAGTAGTTCATTCTCTGAGAGAATTTCCAAGCTAGACATACTTCCTCTTCCAGTGTACTTTTCACTCATTCATGCTTTTGCCCCTTGGTTTCTCCTGTTCAGTTTGCCAGAAATTCTTGCAGACTTATCCTGAGGAGCAGAAGCGACTGTGGGAGGTGGAAGCACCAGGAGACTGGAGCCAACGAGTGAATATCTGGTTAAAAATTCAGATGGAGTCAGCCCTTTCAGAAAGTGAGTTAAAATGAACAGCGTGAACTTGGCCATGCTAGTTATATAAAGATAAGAATTAAAATCAAAGCTTAGGAAGAATGATAGAATGATGGTTTCTTTGTTTTTTGCGCATGGAGAAACTGCTGAGTGTGCAGTTCAGTTCACTGGTCCTTTTCCAGTAACAGGACCATTCTTCGAAATTATGAGGTAATGAAATTGAGAGGCAGAGCATCTGAGAGATACTGAACAAAGCAAAGTCTTGGCATAAAGTGACTGTAAGTCCCATTGCAGTGTGCTTACAGCGGGGTAGAAGTTAGCCCCAAAAATTCCTGTTGCACAACACAATATCTGGGTTATAGAGAGGGTTTGTTTCTCTCAGATTATTACAAAGGAGAAATTTGTATGGTCAATGGGCAATGTGTTTAATTACCTTCAATTTGCTGCCAGTACCATTCTTGGATGGAAACACAAACATTTTCATTATGGCTTTTAGAAGATTCAAAGTACTGTCCTACAGGGTAAATCCTTCTTGCTGGGAGCATTTTTGCCTCCTTCACAGCAGGCAGCAACAGAGTAGGAAACCCTTCTGACAGTTCATATGGGGATCTTGTTGATGTAGTCTGTTCAGCTGGCCTTGGGATCCAGACAGGCCCCTCTGCTGCCTGCACACAAGCTGTGATCAGCATTGGATTCCAAAAGAAGGGCACACATTGTCTCTTTCTGGAAGTGCAGCAAGGAGTGCTGCAGAGCAAATTGCTCCCAGGCCTTCCCACATCTATCCTGCTTTGTACTGGCTTGGGGACCTTCAGCTGAGACATTGCATTTCATCTTGTCTGCAGAACCCCACAGGAGAGTTAAGCCAGAATCTTGCCCCAGGCTGGGTTCCTCTGAAGCTATTATATTTATGTTCCTCGTGCTTTAAACCAATAAAAACTGGTGTTGCTCTTTCCTTTAATCCATCTTGTTCAGTTCAGTTTATTAATGGCAATTGCGGAGAACTGTGATCAGATCAGCAAACAGAAGGCAGATCATGGAGGAGAGTATACTTTCTTTTCTCATGTTTCTTTTTTAGCATTGTAATCTTATATATAAACAAGCAAGCAGACAACCCCCCCCCCCCAAAAAAAAAAAAAAAAACCAACCCAAAACCCAGGTAAATATGATCCCATCTAAGTGACTGTCATTAAAAAATACAAGTGAGGCCTGGGAACTGCCTTGGGCATTTCTTCAGGTAATTGAGATATTTCTGTTTACAAAAGCAGGAAACCTCCTATATAAACTAGAAATTGGGGTGTCTCATATATAAACTGTGAACCTCAGTGTGATCTCCATAATGGAACAGAGCAGAAGCACGTGAACCTGCCACTAAAATTTATAATAAAAAATCTGCCTTCTAACTGATATTCTCCACTCTGGTGCGCAGCTCATTGGGGATCACTTTCCCAGACACAGAATGTGCTGAGTAGGCTTTATTTCATCTATCTTCAGAGGAAAATCAACTCACTGTAAAAACAGTGTTTAAAAAGTGTGGGTGTGGAATACAGGTATTATATCTGTATTACATATGGAATCTACTTGTGTGCTTCTTGTGCTTGTATTATCCCAGTACTATGTATATTATGCACCCAGGGAAATATTAAAGAAGAGCACAGAACAAGTAACACCTGTTAAATGTAGGGGAGAGTTTCCCTGGTTTTGTTTGGTCCTAAAGATAATGTTGTGCCTGCATGGTTCCCCCTGATAGTTGGTGAGGGAATAACAGGAGAATTTTCCATGGCTTCATGCTATCTGATAATACTAGAAAAAGCAGAAGCATTTTTGAGGGTGGGAGTCCTTTATCATTTGCTATCCAGGAGGATCCATCTTGCTGCTCACTGTATATGTAGAGAGAAGCTTGTGTTTCCAAAATTGTGATGTAGGTGCACAGTGAGGAAAATGCTGTGGGATAGAATGGAACCTGCTGGAGTTGTACCCTTACCTGTTCCATATGCGCACAGTCATTTGGATCTTTGTGGGAGCACTTGGGAACATAAAGCTTCATTCTTCCTTTCTGTGTTATGTGGAGAACAAAACACAGTGTAATTCGGCATTGTCAGCTCCAGTCTGGATCTATGGCAACAACCGTGCACATAAGCAAGTCTCGTTCTGCTCTTAGATCCCCATCCACATGTGCAATGCTATGTTTTGGAACAAGGTTAATGAAAAAATACTGAAAATTCTACATACACTACATTGTTTCCAGGACTCAGGATTTAGTTCTATTAATACTGTTGTAAGAATTTTACAAACATACCTACTCCAAAGAGGTTTCTACAACCCTGAGGTCAAAATTTTAAATTTTGAAAGGTTATGTGGCTGCATCTAGTGGCAGTACAGATAAACTGCAGCACTCTGTATATTGCAACAGACACTTAACTTTGGATGTGCACAGATACACAGACATCTATCTACATCTCTCTCTCTCTCTATGTATACATATATCTATAAAAAGAAGGCTCTTCAGTGTGTCATCACACATAGCTGCAATTATTCAGTCTGAATTAATTCCTGTTGTTTGAAAAATAGATTTATTTACAGCAAATAGTCCCAGTAACAGAAACATAGTGACAAGTATCTCCTGGGGCAGATTGGATGAACAGAAATCATTTAATGTGATTATATGTTTGGGCCCTAGTTGCTGGCATTGAATTAAGCTGTTATAAAGTAGTTTAGTAATATACATAAAGCATATAAATGTGAAGCTAATGTGGAAAATAAGCAGACTGAGCAAGAATTAAAATCAATTTCAAATGATTGCTTATAATCCTTTATGTGAATTGGTCAGAGTATCTGCATTTTCTGAAAGGGAGTTAAGGGATATGTTTTTTGGGGGTGTTGGAGATGAGCAGGCTGTCTATTTAGCAGAACTTTCAAGCTAAGAAAGAGCCAGAGACTTTTTATTTCTAGTGTAGCTGTTCACCTCAGGGGGTAAGAAATAGGTTTCTTAGATTTAAATACTCTCTTGCAATAGGGCAGTAGCACCATCTTGGCTCTGCTAGTAAGGTCTCTACAGTTCAGTATTGTCTGGTCTTTCTTCCTCTCTTTCTCTTCAAATAGTAATCAAAATCAGATCCACTTAGTGCTACTTAGTTGTTCATTGCAAGTTGTAGACAATGTACCTCATTATTAATCATTAAGATTCTTCTGAAACAGTCATCAGAAAAGAAGGCTTACAAACTCTCTTAAATTTATTCCATGTGATATTTTCATCTGTGAGGATGGTGGAAGCTGGGAAAAGGCAAATACGATCAAAAGCATTTTTTGAACAGTTTATGGATGGGAAATGCTTTTATGTGGAAGTTGAAAGATAAATATTCAGATTGCATCTACAAAATATACCACTACATGGTAAGGTTAGTTGGTTGTTTTGGGAACACTTTAAAGGATGAAGCTTTAAAATATTTAAGTGCCATTCAGGAAGCTGCTAGAAAACATAGCTGTTGCATGATCAAACAGGTGCCATTGTCTTCTGTGGCAATGTCATCCATGCACCCTGGTTTGGTTAACAAGAGGGCTTGGAGATCTACAAAGGTAGCATCCAAGTGTGTATTTTGGGGGTGTTTTTAAATGAACTATTGCCATGGATGTATACTAATATTTTTTCATCTTGATTTCTTTC
Organism: Apteryx rowi; assembly: GCF_003343035.1. NCBI lineage: Eukaryota > Metazoa > Chordata > Aves > Apterygiformes > Apterygidae > Apteryx > Apteryx rowi. Next base: position 4,299,330 of record NW_020447308.1, on the reverse strand, counting down.
TGGGAAAAGCTGCTCACCTTACTTCTCCAGAGGATGATGAGGGCTCTCAGGTGGAGTATGCTCAAAGCAGTAAACCCAAACAATCGGATGCAGACCAGATGAATAAGGTATAGTGACTAATTTATCATTTTATGGCCTGCTTTTTCATCATTGTGTTTTTCCTTTTTAGTAAAGTAGCAAGGTTTAAGTATGAGAGACTGCCACAAACAACCATGGGTGTGTTTTTACTCCTGGGCTACTGATTTGTATTGCTACTCAGTAGTAGTTTGGGAGGCTAAGTGACCCAGGACAGTTCTCATTAAATATTTTGGTTTGATTCTTACTGAGATAAAGGAGCTGTAACCAAGCTGGCACACAGCAGACTCCAAGGATTACATATGAAATGGCTTTCTGAACGGAACTGTGTTGTTTCCTTTGCTTACACAGCGTCTTGAGTGTGACACCTTCTAGAATGAGGTAGCCAAGCTCTTTGCAGTCCTAATTGTTTTCTCCCACTACTGAGCTGCAGATCTGACTATGCTTAGTTTTTTGCGTGATGGAAGACTAAAACAGGCTGAGAGTTTTGAATGAACCCATTCACCCTAAACCTAGTCAGGGGAACGTACACCCAAAGAAACAAATCACAATAATGAAACTTTTTCAAGTAATAAAGAAAAAGGAGAGAGAAGTGGAAGCAAAACAAAGAGCTGTAGGGGTTGTTTCCCCAGCACATTTGGGTTGCTGCACAACAATTAAATCAGTTTGTTTTCTTCAGACGTGGGTCTCCTGGGGGAGCTATGACAGCACTGGCCCCTGTGGTGCACACTCTTGCATTAAGTGCTGTGGTCATGGCTTCAGAGCCCACCCAGTCAGATCAAGGCTCCATGTACTCCCAGTTTTCTTTATGCTGACGCTTCTGGGAACTCAGGCAGAGCAGTGGGAATAAAACTGTTCTATACAAACAATGCGGCTAAGTTTCTTGCCTTGCATGTTTATGGTCGCCTTGGTTGACAAAGGCATTTTATATTAGGATCAAGTCACTGGTTATGTTGTTTGTGTATAATTTGATGTCCCCTGTGTCTCAGTTTTAATTTCAGGGCGCTGAATACATTTCTGGTGTTGGGAAAGTGGCAGGAGATGCCATAGAAAATAAAGATGACACAGCAGTAGCAGCAATGATTCTAAACCCACAGGATCCTGAACAAGAGGACTTGGAACAAGGTGCAGACGATACTCAGCAATGCAAAGGGTTCAGAAAAAGAGCAGGCCCTGGAGACTTAGTTGGAGATAAGGCCAGCAAACAACTCAGAATTATGCCATAACTCCACTCTCAAAAAAGAGCAAAATCACTGTGCGGTCTTAAAAAAATATAATTGACTGTTCTTAATTTGTAACACCAGAGAGATTTCTTCAGGTAAGATATAATTTTTTTTGCAAGGCACATGTTCTCCATCTTGTGTGCTGTTTTAAATAAAGCTCTTGTTTGTTAATTGTCCTTTTCTTTTTCTTCTCACCAAGTAATTAAATAGTAATTGAGCCTAGTTATTTCCCTGCTCTGAAAAGATTTTAATGGATTGCATGAGATGTCCAAAAGGGAATAATTGGAAGGCTTGTAGATACTGATGTAAGAAGATATTTCTATGGAAACCACATTCTGCATTATGGAAGAGAGATACTGCAACACAAGTTGGTATCAGAATGACAGCTGTAACCTTCCTTTCAAAGAGAACAATTGATCTTGAATTGCTTTCATTTGAGCTTTTCTAGCAGAAAAATCTGCCTTAAACCCTGTAGTGGACAGGAGGGCATACAAACTCTGTAGTCTACGTTAATGCACAAAAAGTTTGGTACAGAGAGGAAAGGTGAGTAAGCTATGGACCATAAACTGCCTTTAAGTTCAGACATTGTGATCATGCTTTGTGTGTAATTTAAAGCACGGAACTTTGTGTGGATTACAGATTGCATGTTTTATTTCATATAGGCTCCTTCCTAATGTTTTGCATTTGATAAACTTTAAAGTATAACATATTTCACCAGATGAATCAAGTTATGGCTTGGTAAAGAAATTTTCTTCTTTCACCACAGGATGATTCTGTATTATTATTATTTTTTTTTAGTGAGGAATTTCTAGTGCTTTATTTTTTAGCAAATAAATCAATGTAAAGCAGTACTTAATTCTGTAGCGCAGAACAGCCAGTTTCTGTAACAGCGTCAAATATATTCCTTAGTGCCACCAATGAATATTGTATTAACGGTTAAGGTGAACTCTTAAGGGTCAGATATTTAGTCCATTGGAGGAGAAGGCTGTGCAAAGAGGTGAGCCCAGCGGTGCATGGCAGTTGGGTCTTGATGCACTTGAATAGATTCAGCAGCCTGTAATTCTTAAGTGGTTGTCTTGAAACAACGAGAGGTAGCTATTTGTTTCTGGAAACGAATCCAGCATTCCCAGGGAGGCTGTTCTATAGGCAGGCTATGTATTGTAAGGATGAATATTTTTCACCCCTGGGTTGCCTAATTCCTCGCATGTAGTCCTGTCGCCCTGGTTCTGTTTAAGGACCATAGGCTGTGAATCGACATAACTTTTAATCATGTACCCAAGTAACTCCTCCTATGTTCAGCTGCACAGTAAACCATATGCTTAAGGCACACCAAAATCAGACCTTTCTAGGCATCTCTTCCAAAAAAAAAAAAGGGGGGGGGGAGAATGAAAAAAAGCTATAATTGGAACTTACAAGTTTTTGCCAAGAAAAGTAAAACACTGAATTATGTGCCAGCCTTAATCATGTTGCTATGGTTCTCTTGTCTCAAGGAGAAAACATTTAGGGCTAACTTCATAATCAGTTATCTCTGGGTGATGGAGATAACTGATTATGAAGGTTATTGGTTATCTGATTATTGGCTGATCCATCAAGCCTAAAGTGGATAATATAAAGACTGCTAGAAACAGTGTCCTCTTGCCTAGAGGCCTACATTCTGACTCTGTGTATGATTAAATACATACAGCTTTATTTTTTTAAAATATAATATATACTAAGAGTTGAAAGGCCAGTTGGTCCTAAGCATGATAGAAAATGAAGATTACATCTCTCTTCATGATCGTTGATTCTAGAGTTGTGTTAGCCCGCTCTGATAACTAGTTTGCACGTAGCAGGCTGTATTATAATTGTCAAGGTAAAGGAAATCAGAATTGTTTCAGCAAGTGGGGATTAATAGTAATTTTTGTCTTATTTGAATCTTTCAAGAAAACTTTATCAAAGAATGACCCAGCATACTCCATTTGAATTTGTATTAGAATAAATAAGATGGATAAGGTACTAGGTGTGGAATGGGCAAACATCTAATTTAATTAAATTAATGCTGTATCTAGGGACGCTTTGAGTCAGAGGAAAAAACAACGATTTTTCAATATCCCCCAATGGAATTTCTGTTTATGTCTCTAGTATCTAGGAATCCACTGGCCACTTTAACAGCCATTTTATTGGCTGTTCTCAGAGAAAAGTTGCTTCTTTCCTCTGTGTAAGAATTTTTTTCCCTTAATTCTGTTCAGCTTTTTATTTTCCAAGTAACATTTCCATCATAAATGGTCATCATGGCAACTGGGCATATCACAGAAGTACGCAAAGGTGCAGTCAATGAGATAGTATTGGCAGATGGCTGGATACTTCCTAATCAAAGAGACCTCCAGATCTGGAGCTCTCCATTCCTTTTCCGTAGCAAGAGATAATTGATGGTCATGTCATCCTTCTAATCAAAGCCTGTGACAATTAGGAATGTTCTGCATTCAGTTCATCTGCCCGTTCTGGTAAATGAAATGCATCAAGTAGAAACAGTAGAATAAGGGAAGACAGACATGCTCATTATCTTTATGCAGTAAAGAACCAGAGCCAGGAGTGCTGAAGTCCTGTTTAGAAGTACTAAACTCTTGTGCTACAGCCTGCAGGATGACACACTCCCTGTTCTTTCAGGAATTTTGACTTAGACAATTAGTCTGAATACTGATTTTGTTTTGGTTGGTTTTATTTTGTATTATTGCTTTAAGGTATCTGATTCCTTTAGATGCTTGGACCTGCAAATTGCTCCTGGCATTCTGAAACACTTCTTAGTGAGATCACATGAACCCTAGGAAAGTCTGAAGCTGAAGCAGGAATAGATCTTACATCTTTAGTGTGTTAACAGAGTAAATTATAAAAAAACTCAACACAAACATCATCTTTGTCTCACAGTGAAAATTCTGGAGATAGGATAGGATGGTTTCAGAATGTTGGAAAAGTTGGCAAAAGAATGACCATTCCAACTTCTGGACTTAGGTTTTCAAAACCTTTGATTTTATTTCTCTCTGGATCTACGCTCTGGTGCATGTGGCTTGACACAGTGGCATTTCTGCTTAAGAAACAAGAAGGTAAGTGTGTGTGTGTGTGTGTGTGTGTGTGTGTGAGAGAGAGAGAGGAGAGAGAGAGAGAGAGAGAGATGGCAGAACTGCTGAAATGAAATTTGTACCTATCGTTCTTATGAGCTATAGTTACTTAAATCTGGCTACAAGTAAGATGTTAGACATCAGTAGTGTTAGCAGTGATCCGGAGGTGTATGTGCCGACTAAATACTTTATTTGAATCGCTCTCAGAAAAAGGAAATGTATGGATTTTAAGACTAGAAATTTCATTATGCTCATCTGTCATGATATTTTACATAATTTAAGCCAGACAGTTTCATGCATGGTTCCTGTATCAAAAATCATTGGTTTTGGTTGAAACAACTCATTTTTTAGAAAGATAATTTTGATTTGACAGTTTTGATTTTCAGATGTAGGGCAGTGGGAAATCTGCCACGTTCTTGGGCAAGCTGTTCTAAAGTTTCATCACGTTTACAAGTGCACCTGATTTTCTTTTCTGAATTCATTTTGTTTTAGTCTTCAGTGATGGATTTTTCTCTTCTGTTTAATGCTGAACTACAGCTCTGGTACTATCAGGATTCTTTCTATGAGGGGATAGATACCTTCTGACCCAGTCATGCCTTCAGTGAACAATGTTGAATTTCTTTGGGTCCGTCTTTGTGAGGCAGATTTTCCTGACCTTGAATCATTCTTGTTGCCTTTTCAGAGACATTTTCTATTTTTTTTAATTCCTCTTAGAAGCCTGGATCATCAAAGACCAGGGGTCCATTCATGATCTTGCTGACCATTGCATATTAGCATTTCTCTGCTGCTGAAACCTGTGGTTGTAAATCATCACAGGATTTTTTCACGCTTTTGGATGCAGAATTGCTGATTTTCAGTCTTGATGGTGAGCTTGTACTGTAAAACTGAAACAATACAGAGGAATTAAGAGGTATGTATTTCAATATGGTGTTTTTAATGGTTTCAGTGACTGCAGCATAGTACTGAAGTATGTGTTGAGTCAATCCAGCGTCATCTTTGTTGTTACCACGAGATGGCACCATTATATAGCTTAACATTGCTGTCGTGTCTTGGGTGCTTCAGATAGTGCCCAAGTTTAAAATATGTCACTGGTTGGCTTGACTTCTTAAGAGACAGGTTACTGGTTCAGAGAAAGGAAGATTAGGGTACAGTAAAGCTTGTCCTCGTATTTGCCATTCAGTCTCATTATGTCTGTGGAGGTTGTCTCAATGGCCCAGAGTTAATGCTTTCAAATGTTTGTGAAGCCAAAATGAAGTTATAGAGTAGCACAAACTACAAGCTGCACCCAGATTGTGTCCCTTCGTACTCCTGTCTCAACAGAAAGCCTGAGCAGGAGTTTTTCCATGTTGTGTTTCATGGTTTCCCAGCACTAGATGATACTGCCTCAATTCTCAGTTGTGTTTGACAGATAACTTGAGCATATAATTTTCTGTTTTCAACCCTTCTGTTTGCTACACACTTAACCTCAGAGTCCTACAAAGCACTTTCTTTGCCTTTTTTCATGTAATAACTGCTGCCATGTGATATGTTGTGAGTGGGCTAAGCATTAGAAAAGCAAAGATGGGTTATATGCACCTTAAAGGCTATGCCTTTAAAGGCTAAAGGCTGCTATGTTTTCTACGTGACCATTCCAAAGGTGAGAAGATCAGATTAAGCAAGTAGATGATTTAATTTAATTTTAGTTTAATTTTTTTATTCTTTAAGTTTTGAAATTTTTAACTTTTAGTTTAGTTTAATTGAAATAATAAAACCTGAGTGGAATGATAAAAGTTGTGCATTAAAGGCAGCTCTCCATCCTAATCAAAAATTGTAATGCAAACATATCAAAGCAAGTAATTTGCTCTTTCACTTGATCTGTGCAAGTGTAATGCTAGCTCTTTTTTGGGGATGATTTCATTTGCCAGTCCTCCAGGCCTGCAGGATCATGCTCTGTGATTACTGTGGCATAATACATCCATCTGCTAAAGGATGAGAACTCCGGCCAGATCTTAGTTTACCATATCACTCCCATCCCCGTCATGACATTAATGTATTATGGTATCTGTTTGAACACTCACTGACCTTTCATTAAGGATCTGCTAGATGCCATTTTACAGATGCTTCTGATGCCTTCTTTCTGCTACTGTTTTTGTGTAAAGGTTTTGGAGGTTTAGAAATACAGATTAAACACTTGTGAAATAATGAGTTTACATCTACATTCACAGAATCACAGAATCTTTGAGGTTGGAAGGGACCTCTGGAGATCAAGTCCAACCCTACTGCTCAAGCAGGGTCACCTAGAGCACGTTGCCCAGGATTGTATCCAAATGGCTTTTGAATATCTGCAAGGATGGAGATTCTGCAGCCTCTCTGGGCAACGTGTTCCAGTGCTCAGTCGTCCTCCCAGTAAACAAGTTTTTCCTCGTGTTCAGACAGAACTTCCTGTGTTTCAGCTTGTGTCTGTTGCTTCTCGTCCTATCACTGCGTACCACTGAGAAGAGTCTGGCCCCGTCCTTTTTACACCCTCCCTTCAGATATTTACGCACATTGATAAGATCCCCCTCAGTCTTCTCCAGGCTAAACGGTCCCAGCTCTATCAGCCTTTCCTCATACGAGAGATTCTCCAGTCCCTTAATCATCTTGGTGGCCCTTCGCTGGGCTCACTCCAGTGGCTCCATGTCTCTCTTGTACTGGAGAGCCCAGAATTGGACACAGTACTCCAGATGTGGCCTCACCAGGGCTGAGTAGAGGGGGAGGATCACCTCCCTCGACCTGCTGGCAACGCTCTTCCTAATGCACCCCAGGATACCGTTGGCCTTCTTGGCCACAAGGGCACATTGTTGGCTCATGGTCAGCTTGTTGTCCACCAGGACCTCCAGGACCTTCTCCGCAGAGCTGCTTTCTAGCAGGTCAACCCCTAGCCTGTCCTGGTGCATGGGGTTATTCCTCCCCAGGTGCAGGACTCTGCACTTGCCTTTGTTGAACTTCATGAGGTTCCTCTCTGCCCATCTCTCCAGCCTGTCCAGGTCCCTCTGAATGGCAGCACAGCCCTCTGGTGTTTCAGCCACACCTCCCATTTTGGTATCATCAACAAACTTTGTGAGGGTGCACTCTGTCCCTTGATTACTTGATTATGAGAAGTGAGGCATCCAAGATGGCATTGAAAGTAGACAGCAAAACTAAGAAAAAACAGGCTAACTTGTCTGAACTCATTAGTCTGAAAAACAGACTAACTTGGCACCTTTGCATTGGCTACGTCCAACCTGCAGGTTCAATGGCGTCCTTAGAACTGAGTGCCTGCCTGACGTAGTTGGGATTGATTCTATTTAAATGACCCATGTTCCTAAAGAAAGTCTTGGCAGGTCAGTAAAACACAGTACCTGAATCAGAATCATTTAGGGATGTTCAAATTACATTTTAGTGTCCTTTCCTATGGATGAAGAAGAGATGCAACAGTCTAAACTTCCTATCTTCCTGTGCCTAACTGGATTCTTGTTAACATTCACATATCAAGGATGCTGCAAATAAAGAAAAAAATAACATCTGAATAGAAGTTCCGTTTGGGCAAACCTAACATGCAGCTGCATAAATAAAGAACATGTCAAGCTATAGTTAGTTGTTTGGTTTTGACTTGGTCCTTCCTTTATGTATATATATTTTGTTACGGATGAGCATGCAATAAAATCTAAACACACAGAAGACAAAATTAGAAGTTTATAATTAGCTTCCTTTTCAATTTGTTTCCTCTTGCAATCTGACTTGATGGTAAAGTTCCAGTTCAATCTGCTCTCTTTGCCTTAGACTTTATCCTTCCTGTACTGAATTTTTCTGTTGTGAAGGTTGGTGGGGGTTTTTTGTGGTGGTTTTTTTTTTGAAGCAATCTTTTTGGTTTTAATTAAAATAGAAGATTCCATTTTTGGAATATCAATAACCTCCATCTGGAAGGATTCTTTTCTCCCAGCCACCTGACACTCAGATGAAGTTGAAGTTTTTTTTTTTTCCCTTCCTCTCAGGGAGGAGATCAGAGGTTGCCTTCACTGTGATGAGTACATTTGGGGATGTCGTTATTCATTCACAGGCATCTGATTTGTAAATTAATAGCTCAGTCTCTCTGGATTGTATTATGTTAAAGGTCAGTGTCTATGAGAGAAGGAGCACTCTGGAGCTGTGTGTGCCCTCTGGTCAACATGAGTGACCTCAGCTTAACGGCTTTAGCTCCGTGCTGCTTTTAGAAGATACATATGTGCGGCATACCTACAATCCTCCTACCTGGAACCTGTAATCCTCTCCCAGCTTTCTGCAAGGAGCGGGGATGGAGAAGAGAACAACCCTTCCTGAAAGGATTAGTTGAACTGACTAATTTTCTATGTTATTCTGTGCTTGGCATGTGCCATCGCTTCCAAGCCTGTGATAACTATCTTAACTAAGATGCATTTTAGGCAAATCCTGTCTTCAAGCTGCACAATATGAAAAAAGCCTTCTGACTCCCCCACCCTCTCCAGATCTTGGGGCTGGCTCAGTTTTTTTTAAAGCTATTTCTCTTGTGCTGCATGCAGAGCCCATCTGCTGTAATACAGACTGAAATGCTGCTTTTATTCTTGTTTGCGTAGAAGGTTGGTGGGTAAATCAATTGGAGTGAAAGACGTATTGTGCCTCTTTGCTCTGTCATGAGCACAAATATCTTCCTTTTAAAGCATCTCTTGGTAGAAGCCAAAGCCTTTGGCACAAGCCACCTCTGCTAGTTTGACCTCTTTTGTGCATCTGGAATGGAGGAGCAGCTCTGAGAAGTGCGGAACAAAACCAGCAAAATAGCAAGAGAAAAGGTCAAGAAGGGGTCTTGCTCCCTGTAGACATCAGAAGTTTCTGCAAGATGATATTTAGCATGTCCTGCCTGAACAGTTAAGGCATCAAAGACACTAGCACTTCCATAGGTAATATCCTTGTGAGTTGTCAAATAGATCGCAAAGCACATTGCTGTGCTGGACTGGGGATGGGAGGGAGAGACCTTATGTCTTACTGCTCGTTGAGGTAGCTGACACTGAGAGCTTCAGAGAGCCTTTGGCCTCCAACAGATGGGTGTACCGTGCTGTGCTCTGTCCTTGCCTGACTTTTGACTTACAGGCTTAGGCTTACAGCATGATGCTGCAGTCCTGCAGAGGAATGGGAAAGTGGGTTTCTACCGAAGGCAGAGCTGACATCAGTTACAAGCAATAGAAGTGCATGATTTTTGCCTCTGTATTTTTGCCTGGTCACAGGCTTGCAGTGATTTACTCTCAGACCAGCCAGTCTGTTTGATGCAGCATGATTACAATGACAGAGGTGATCCCCTGTCCCCTCCCATTCTAGCAATGGGATCTGAAGAGGAGTTAAAATATGGTCTGATAATTCACCTCTCAGCTTAACAGGGTCAGAACAAACAATAACGCCTGTTTTAGCCAAGGAAAAAAGGCACTGGTATTAGAAATCCAGGAGGCAGCCAGTATTCTGCTGCTCAGGGCCTCAGAAATGCTGGCAGCTTTGATGTTAGATTATTCTGTAGCTATGTAACAGTGGATTGGTGTAACTCATATCAGAAAGAAGCATCTTTGCCAAATCCCATGGTTGAACCCCTGCCCAGGACAATAAGCTCATATGGTGATGACATGGGCTGAGTTGTGGTTTCATTGTTGTTATAGATTTTTCACAGTCCCCTGGTTTCATCTGCAATTTTTCATGCACAGGCGCAGCTCTGCTTTTCTCCTTTTGTATCCTATCCAGGCATGGAGTCTCAGACAAGTCTGCTTTCCCTCACCAAACTCTGCCAATATCTGCTATCAATTCAAAATGACTTAGCCTGGATTCACTTGTCCTTGTTTAAAATTAAACATGGGCTGCCGGGTTTTGTATATAATGCCTGAAAGAAAAGAAAAAAAGAAAAGAAAAGAAAAGAATCAAATGCAGAACAGAGCTCACCTGATGTAAAGGCCCATGGTAAAACACCAGTCTGGCTAAAAATGAAAGATCTTTCCTGAGTCCTGGGACATTTACAGGGTGAAACTCACTGTGCTGCTGCTATCTGATGCCAGCCTCTCTCCTATCACAAGTATATCAGCATGCATCAGTGCTGCCATTCTAGCCGCAGGCTGTGGGTAGTTTGAGCCCCACTGGGACCTGACAGTGGATGTTATTGATGGGTGCCACCATCCTGCTCTCTGCACTGCTAGTGAGGGACCAGTGCGAACCCAGGGATGCTCGGGCTAAAGTTAGTTATCAACTGTTAGTATTATTAGTTGAGAAATGCCACTTGAATCCATGGCTCCTGGTGCTGGAAGAATGAACCCACTGTGAGCAAAAATTAGCCAGGATATATTCTGGACTTTATTAAATTTCTTTAAAGCATTCCAAGTCACTTGCAAAAGCGTAGATGAGCTTTAGCAAGATGATAGGTTAAAGAAGCAAATGAGAACATTGGACTGGAGATACAAGGGTGATGAATTAGAGTGCCTTTGTGGAAGTAAGTCTCTTTCTGCATCAAACTGTTGTTTCGACCTTCCTAATTAATGTTGTTGTTTTTCTTCTTACTGTAATATAAGCTGTCCTAGCCTGACCTATTGGTTCACAAGATAAAAGGGGTTAGCGAATCAGGATGGAGATCCCCTCTACTGGCTTATTCAAATCTTTACTAAAACTGTAATATCCACAAACACAAATAGAACAACACATCTAAGAATTATGTATCTCAGAGTTTAAAGATGGGGGGTTAAAAGAAAGAAATAGTCCATGTTGCTTTGAGGTTATTTTGAAAACTGAAACTGAATAGGTCAGTACCCCTTAAGCTTTTTGGTCTTTAATTCTCTTAATGGTATGACAGCAATCGTTAATTGTATTATTAAAAAAGCTTTGAAGACTGTATTAATGTAATGTGACCTCAGATCAGTCAAGATCACATTTTCATTATGATTAATAGATTCCTTGTCCTGAAACATTGATCTCATCTTCAGTTGAACATGTCGGCTGGAGAGTGGATGTTTTCACTTCTGAGCAGTAGATGGCAATATTGTATTTCATTCTGCAGTGTACTCTGCTATAAATGCTCACCTCAGAAAGGGGCCATGAACTTTTTCCCTCAGCTTCCAAGACTGGTTTTGCACTTATACAGTATATTAAAAATTCCAGCAGCAAAATAATTCGAAATTACATTTTGAATCCAAATTTTTTCAGAGTCTGGTGTCAAGTGCCTAACTTACAAACTGGAGCACCCAAACTGCCTGATCCTGTGTGCTAGCTCTGAGAATGAGCATTTGCATGCTATGGAGCATCAGCTTTTTCTCTCTAGAAGCTGCAAGATATGACCCCTGGAACTAACATCATCCACTTGATTGCAGTCCAGTTCTTCTAGCTCTTTGGTGGGTTTTCTACCTTTGATTGCATCAACAGAGCGAAAGCTGTCAACTCTTTTAGTTTATAGCATGATTGTGGAAGTTCAGAAAAGTTCTTAGATAGCATGTTGTTCTCTTTTGTACCATAATATTTGGACAAACTTTATTGTAGGTTCTGGAGAGGATGAGAAGAGGTGCTTTACAAACAGCTAGGACTCAGAGTGGTGTGTGTTACAGGGTCTCACGCACACTGACTGTGCTGTGCCCTGATGTGCTGTGCTGCTGGGTAGGCGGACAAGGATTTTGGAAAGGAAGTGACATCTGGGGTCAGCAATTAATGAAAACAAAATATGCTGTGGCAGCTTGAAGATACCACATATGTAAAATGCTATTCCTTTATTGTCCTGTGGGCATATGCCCACATATGTGGGCATGTGTCTCCACAGCYTGGTGAGGTACCAAGGTAATTGCCTTAAAATTCCTTGCTACACAAGGTGTTGCAGGATGGTAGCACACACACCAAGTGATGGGAAGCAGAGGGGCGCACTGACTGGTGTTAAAGCTTCAGTGCCACTGACTTATCTATAAATAACTGCTGTCTGTTGTAATTGGTCACATCACAGTCCATGGTGATCTTTTATATTATTGCTGGCTGCTGGAAAACTCCCAGAGGCATAAAATAGATACCAGGAGGATCCTGCATCCAGCAGTGTGTTTCCCCATGCGGCACAACATGGTAAAACAGAAACAGTGTTTACAAGAAGATGATGAAGAATTTTCTGTAGCAGGAAGGATGAAAAAAGAGATTGCATCTCTGAAATGATAGCAGCAGGTCATCTCTTATGCAGGATATTGCTGGGTCTTGTGGAAAGAAAATCTTCATAGGATTTCTAGTGGTACACTGAATGGGTATTATTTGCCTCTGACTTACATATGAGTATTTTTCAGCTCTTCACAAAATGACGATAGCTTGCAAGAAATAGATAGCTAGAGAAAGAGAAGTCATTTGCTGGCTAACATGAGATGTGTGGGGGTGAAATACATAGTATTCTCTATTCTGAAGGATTCAGAATACTTCACAGACCAAGAATGACAAATGATACGTGCCGTCCTCCCTTGAATGCATTCAGCTATGGGGTGAACCACAAAACTGAGGTGAAGCTGCACAGCACTAGGAGTCAACAGTTTTATTTAGGGAGGGCAGAAAAACACCGGATGAAATTAGACATGCAGGAAGGGATGTGGGTGTGAAGGATGGAATTGCCAAGCTTTGCTCAGTAGAGAGCATTTGAAATCCTAACTCTTTTGAGAGTTGAGAGCTGTACTGAGTAACTGTAGAGTTCTAGTGGTCTAAGGTTACCATGTGAGTGTGGGTTTTTTTTTAATTAGTGTTTTAAAAATCCACACTTAATTTCTACCTCCATTTTAAGCTGCCTTTGGCCTGCTACAATATACAGTGCAGTCCACTACATGCAGTAGAGAATGCATGCTTCACTGGCCTAATAAAAACTTGCTTATGTTGGCAAAGAATTTATTAGAACTGAAATCTTTCCAGCATTACACAAATACTGGCACAGAGATCAGGACTGTGGAGGGCCTTGTCAACAGCCTCTCAATTGACTTTTACTGACTGATATCTGAAGATTAGGTGATATTGTAGGGCATTTAATTTAACAAAGGATTGCTGTGAGTTCTTAGCTTCTACTTTGGGTATCAGCTATCAGTAGGAATTCTTTGGTTCCAGCAGTTTGGTTCTTTGTGATTGGAAGGAGAATTGAAAGTCCACATAGCTTTGGGTCYGAAACATATGCCAGGACAGTGTCAATGTGATAGAAGTGGGGTAAAAAGTCCACAGGGAAGAGAGCAGCAGGATGCCTTCTGTGGCCTCAGACAGTCACACCAAGTGATTCCTGGGGCCTTGTTTGAAAGCAGATTATATTGCTAGCTGTAAAAAGACAGAAACTGCACAAAAGCCACTTCTCACTTATGAAAAAGCCGAGGCTATTCTGGCATGCATTTGCTCATCCAGGAGAAAATTACCCTGCTGTGACTGGCAAGGATGCTTAGCTGTAGTAAGGACATTACCTGCTCAATATACTGAGTTCTCCAAAGCAATGAAGTGTCTGGCCCTGATCCAGCAGAGCACTCTAATAACATGAGGCTAGTCGAAGACGAATGCTTGTTGATCTTTAGCCTCAGTGTCCGCCCTTCTATATGACAGTGTCAGTGGATGAAGATGTATACCCAGGGCCAAATTCAGACCACCTGCTTATGTGTTGAACTCTCCTTGGCTTCTTCCAGCCAGGATCCAATAACTCTGTATATAGTGGGTGCTCTGAATTGTTCATTGTGCTCATGAAGTTAAATATCTGTGTTTATCTTAGGTGCCATCATAAGGCCTATGCATATGACCTGCATATGGCCTATGTATATGGTTTGGTCTTAAAATACTGCAACAACAATGTAGTAATGATTAATTTATGGCAATTGCCTCTCAGCCAGTTAAAAAAACCCAAAACACTAGAAATAAATTGTGGGTGTAATTAGCAATTGATAGAATAGACTGGAGAAATTGGATGAAGAACTTTAGAAACATCTGAAAATCCAGATGAAGACTTACAGAGGTTTGCCTTCATTTGAAGACTGCATAAGTAAGAATTCAGCACTGAGATTCCTCAAGTTCAGAAGGGAACAAAACTGAGAAAAGACAGTATCTGGTCAGAAATGGTAAAGTTAGTGACCTGCTAGAAGGAGGAAAGCTCTGGAACTGTAAAATTCCAGCCAGAAACAATGCTGCAGTTGAGAAAATGAGTACATCTGAAGTAGCTCCTGAGATCCAGGAGTAATCCTGAGTAATCAGGTTGTACTGGGATAAGACAACAACGAAACAAAAACTATGTTTGGAGAAGACTGCAGTGTTCTGCAAACTGCGATGGGAAAGCTTTCCTCAGTACCCATCTTTGAGGACTGTGTGCCAGAACAGAGCCCCTCCAATCTTCTGAAGTCAAACTTGGCTTTCCAGGCTAATCCCTGCTGCTCTGGCACTTTGCATAAAGATAAAGTAAGATGGTGAGACACCTTCTTCCTCTTTCTCTTATTCAAGCAGTTTTTTCTCTTTCATATGACTGGTTCCCATTGAAAGTAGCTAACTTTGGGAGAGGAGGGGTGTTTCAGCTCCTAGATTGCTGGTGTAGGGTTAGATTTTTGTTTCACTGATAGTTATTGTTGCTGTAGTCTTCAGGTACCGGGAGAAGAAATGAACAAACTCCTCTGACACCAGTTTTCACCATGACAGTAATTTGAGTAGAAACAGCTTTGCCTACAAATAAATAAATAAATAAATAAATATTATATGAAAAGCTTCAGTTGGAGCTGCCATGTTCACTCTTGTTTCTAAAGCCCCCACAGGCCATGTCACATATGTGGGTCATGAGGTCTATTGATTATGTGTCAGACCCTTAGGTGTCAGTAATCAATAACACTAACCTGCAGAAAACGTGGCTGAGATTTGCTAAACCAACTCTTCACATTGTTCTTTTTCTTATATTTAAGTTTTCTGCGCCTTGCTAATAACAGAATGAATACCAGCTAAGGCAGGGGAGACAATACCATAATTTGGCTACCAACTCATTTACTGTCC
This sequence comes from Apteryx rowi, assembly GCF_003343035.1. NCBI lineage: Eukaryota > Metazoa > Chordata > Aves > Apterygiformes > Apterygidae > Apteryx > Apteryx rowi. Next base: position 4,283,960 of record NW_020447308.1, on the reverse strand, counting down.
ACTTTCATCTGATTCAGCATGACTCCTGGTGAGATGACAGGGTGAGGAGGGGCAAGACAGGAAAGGGTATTTCCAATTGAATGGCTTCTGAGAAGTAGAAATGAAAGTGATTGAGTTGAGAGGACCTAAACATTTTGACCCTGACGGCTTATTAATATTTAACGAGGTGCCAGATTTTTCTTTGACACTGGAAATTGTTGCGACTGTCTGTCTCCAGCAGACTGAGTCTGCTTTCTCACTCCACCATATCTAATGTACCTGCTTTCTGTCTCGAAGAGTCCTTATCCACAAATGCTTCCTTTATTTGTGAGAATAAAGAAAACGTAGTTTGGCTGATTAAGTTGAGAGTTTTTTCATTCAGACTTTGCATCTCTTTATGTTCTCAGTGGGTCACTGAGCAGACTGTAGTTTTCTTGTGTTGATTGTGGTTTTTAGAGTCATTCTTCAAATAACTTTGACAAAACATTTTATTTATTTACCTTCTTAGTCTGCAGATTGCTTGTGAGACTGACAGGTCTTTGAAATGCGAGCAGCTCTGATGAGAGAAATTTAAAAATTTTGAATTTGTATTCTTGTTTTTATTCGTATTAATGTGAAACCTCAAGACTGTGTGTGAAATTGGGATCCTATTGGGGATGGGAGAAAAGTCTCTGCCATAAAGATAATGCAGCATTGAATGAGTAATACTCAATAGAGGAGATGAAGATTAGAAGAAAGTAGTATCTTTATATATTATTTAGGTGGTCTGCATCCCTGCTCTTTTGGTGCCTGTCTCTCTCTCTTCATTATTGAGGCTGATTAGCTTTCTAATGTAGATGCATAGACCTAAATGACTCTTCCAAGATCACATAGAAAGGCTGTGGTAGGGCTGGATATTGAACCAGTTTCCCAAATCTCAGTCCAGTGTCCTGAATATGTAAAAAGGGGCTTTCAAACAACCTTAAGCATTTATCTTTCCTTCCTCCCAATTAAGTCAATGAAAAAATCTCTTTACTAAAGAGTTATTTCTGTGCTAGTCTGAGAGACAGGATCTCTGGATTAGAGGGAGCTTGTGTTGGGCTTTAGAAATTTCCAACCAAGATCATAAATTCTAAATGCTGTTTCTGTGAATGTTCCGCAGCATGGGTGTAAACTTTGAGATCTCAGAGTTTAAGTATTTAGGGATTCACTTGGACTTACTTGTCAGTCTACTTTGGTAATTTTTTCATTGCGTCCCATGTCAAGGTACTTCTTGTCTGTTTTGCTGGTTTGAAGAGTAGTCCAGAATATCTTTTAAAATTTTATATTATTTTTTACTGCTCCAACTGCTCTGTAAATTCTGACTGATAATTCATATGTTCCTCTTTAATATAACTAAGCAAACATTTGGTGATTTGAGTTTACAGTGTGTATTTATGCCCTGCCATTGGGGAATCAGCTTCCATTTTGCATTTAGAAAGTTTTAAAATGAAACCTGAAAATATTTTCACTCTCTTTACAATGTTTAAATTACAAAGCACCCTGTTGGTGCCCTGAGCTCTCTGCATTGCATAAAATCAGTCATTTCAATGGTAATCCAGTTACAACTGTGCTCAATTACCCACTTGTACTATGAGTTGCCAAGTATTTGCCTAGTTGCAGAGGATAAAACCTGTTTGGAAAAATCAGTATTTGGGTAAAAAGTAAAGGAGGGGTAAGCTTGGAGGGAAAGGCTACCGAGGGGAGGAAGAATGCTTGGAGCTGAGAAAAGGGGCACTGCAAGAGAGAGGGGTATTAGGAAGAGACATGACAAATGCAGAAAAGACAGAGAAAAATGAAAGAAAAAAAACAAGAAGAGAAAATATGAAGGTAATATGGCCTGGTGGATGAGGAGATAGTCCTAGCAGACAGAAGAGGAGATTTATGTCCAGCCTGCCAAGCGAACTTTTGAGTAACTGTGGACCATTTGTATCACCTCCTTGTCCTCAGTTTCACCTTCTGTAAAATAGGTCCTGTAGTACTTACCCTCCTTTGAGATGCATGGATGGGAAAGGCTAGATAAGAGCTACAGTAACACTGGTTATACTGATTTATTGTTTTTTCTTTGCTAAGCCAGCATTTAGCCAATGGCACCCTGCCCTTTCACTTGTAGAACTAAAAACCTAAAGAAAGAAAAACACACTGCTCTTCAGCTCTCTTTCGGGAAAGGAGGGAGGCTTTTAATTATTTAAGCATCTCCTTTTCATGTTCCTTCTGGTTTTTTAATCATTATTGTTATAGTTGTTAAGGCTATAGGCTATACGTAAATCATTTAAATAAATAATAAATAAGTCATATCATTAAGTAATACACTGGTATTATTTATGGCTGTAGGGAGAGGGTAAGAATGCTGTGGGTAAGACTGTGTTTAAAATGAAAAGAGCCCCCTGTTAGACTCATAATTTCAAACCTCACCTTCTGGAGTTTAGGCTCTTGCTTTTGAAAGTCGTCCTGGGAGATGGACTGGCTCTGAAAGCATTAGCCAACGCGTTGGCTGTGTACGGTGCTGCTGGCTGTTGGGCACGTTGCATGGCCGCTGCCGAGCTCCGTTCTGTCGTGTAGCCGTCGCGTTCCAACCTGCGAAAGAGAACCTCTCTCAAGAAGGACCCCAGGTTTTGCATCAGGCAGCATCTAGCAGCGTGCGTGCGGCAGTGATGTGCTGGGCCGATGAGAGACCAGTGTCATTAGGCTTCCTAGCTGCTCAGGTCTGGTGGCACCACGGATAGGTCATTGCCTCCAAGTCATTCTTTGTTTAAAAGGATGAAGGCCTAATATTTAGTGGGCTGTCCTGGAAGTCTCCTCTCACAGCTCTTATCACTGAAATCTTCTCTCCTCCAGTAAAAGCAGAACTAGTCATTTCATGTTGGAACATATAAATGTATATATGTGTGTATATATATAAAAAATATATATATTAATAATTATAGAAAGGTATCACTTCACAATCTTATTTTTGAAATGAAAAATCAAATTAATTTAATTTTGAAGATATTGTAGTTAAAGAATTTTAGACTTCATTTTTATTTTTGTCCAGATTCTTTCTGTCTGATTATTTTTCCTTGGCTGGATTTTCCACGCAATTTAAGTATTTGAAAGAAAAAAAATTCTCGCAGCTATAGTCCTGCTGCCTAGATGTGTCTCAGCATTGCCAAGTGGCTGGGGACATATCAGTTCTGTAATTTGATGATAATAAGCAAGAAGATTACAGAGGTATTATCAGTGGGTGATGGGGAGAAGTATAATCTTATCAATAATTATGTCTTTATGCAGGATGATAAGTGTCTTTGCTGGACTGTTATCTGTAAGCGCTTAACTGTTTTTCAGGAGGACTTCTTAAAGCCCAGAAAAATCAAGTTCTCCTTGGGGCATGCTCTGAGCATGGCAGTGTCACTGCATGCAGGAAGACCAGTCCCTAGATGTGCATGACAATACTGCTGTTGCACACCACAGGGAAGAGCGCGACTCTGCGGTGAAACCTGGTGATGCTTCCTGGGCAGGAGGACAGACACTGAGCCTGTCGGCGACTCCCGGAGGCCTTTCAGTCGTGTGGGTAAAACTGATTTTTTTATGCCTTTCAGGCTGCTGGGAGAGGAATGAGAACAGGGGCCAGAGCTGGTCCAGGCCCTGTTTGCTTTGGAGGGTTTGAGAGAGGAGGGAAGTGGAGCAGGACCAGCAGGGACAGTGATAGGAGGCAGGGCTGCCTTTTGCTGCTGTGGGGTGAGGTGAATCTGAGCACAGCTCCTTTTGCTGGGGGACCTTTGCCTGCTTCTCCAACACAGGTTATAGCCTTACATTTTGACCTTTCCCTCAACCCCAAAAGTCACATTTGTAGGTGCTTCCCAGGCAGCTGCCTACTTTTCCTGCACTTTGGGCCAGCTTTTGTGGGAACCCTATCAGTTCTTTTCTGGAGGCAATGGGTTTTCTCTTCTCCTCCTAGGGTATGATGATTTTGTTTTGGAGACTGAGTTTTCACAGTATACAGAGACTCATTGTCACAGTGAAAATAGGTGAGGCTGACTTGCATGTTGCCCTCACTCTCAAGAGAAACACTCTATGTTTAAACACAGCAAACCCACCATTACATGCTGTGTTTTAATTTCACGTGGTGAAACTCAGCTCTTTGCAGCCATGTAACTCTGCTGTCAGGGATGTCCTGGATTAGCAGGAAGAGAGGAGCAGTGGTGCAAGACCAGTCAGGTGGTTGGCTGTATGGTCTGCAAGTCCTTTATGCCTAGGCACAGATTTATTTTTAGTTTCCAAAGTGTTGTGTGGTTATTTGGCTGTGCCCTGAACACATTGTGGAGTGGGAGGTACAACAGATGATGCATTATTGTTGCAGCTTCATTGAAGTCATTGATGTTGCTTTTGTTTACACCTCATTTATTGCTGTGGAAGCAATTTTCACAGGGATCTCTTTTTAAAATTGGGTTTCAAATTCAACTTCCAAGCACCTGCTTTGCTACTCTAGAATTACCTTTACAGGACTTACCTTCCCCTATATAACTGAGGAGTGTAGTTTTCCACTGGCAAGTCCTCTGTTTTAAGGATGTGTAAATAAATTTGCTGGCCTTTATCTGCTTTTGCATCAGCTAGGTGGACCTGGCTCCAGTGAGGTGGAAAAACTCTGAAGTTTCTTTTCCCCTGGGGCAGGATCCATCCATCTCATTGCCAGTGAGAAATAGCACGAAGTCAGCATGACTAACATTCAGAAACTTATTGCTGTCCTTACCCTTATTGCAAGTCCCCAGCTGGGACTTCAGCTCACTGCACTTAAAGGCAGAGGTTCAGTGCACTAATGCGGTTAGTGCATTTAGCCAGCACACTTTCTGATCCCCTCACCCAATCCCACCAATCACTGATACAGTTTCCTCTTGCTTATTCTAAATCGGCTTTAATTTTCATTTAAATAATTCTTAAGTGTGACTTTTTCAGCACAAGACTGGGAACTATGACTAATTATAAAATCATTACATGATTAAACTCAATTAACTTCAAATAACCCTTGAAATTTGCTTAATGTCAGCCCTTGGCCCTGCTTGAACCAATAAATATTGCTCACCTTTTGTAATGGGTATGAAAAAGGGTGGTTGCAGAGCATGATTGTTCACAGTCTGCTGTGCCAGAGAACAGCCTTACAGAACAGTGTTAAATTGGTCCCAAAGAGTTGAGTATTGTCACATCAAGACCAAAGTCTTCTGCTCCTCCCTGGGATATTTTTTCCCATATTTTTCTCTCAAGTAAGAAAGCTTTGAAAATTCTTTTCAGCCTTCCATTCAATGTTCCCAATCTGCTTTGCAAATGTTAATAAGGGTTAAACCTCACAAAAACACCAAGGCATGGGAAAGTACTGTTATTCCCACTTGGACAAGTGATACCAAGGCATAGATGAGTGAACTGAATTGCAGAAGAATCGATGTCAAAAATGAAATCTTAGGAGTTCTGGTGTCCTATTATATATTTTAGCTAAAGGTGTTTCTCACATAATGCTACAAGTTTCATATAGCCTTTTGAGAGAAAGGGTCTCCTTTCTCAGTTATTGGACATATCTGGTTGTTGGGGTTTTTGGGGGCTTTATGAAGCCGTCTCTGGTTCCAGACTGACTTACAGCTAGATCCTGGCCACAGACCTGGGAAAAGTGTGCAGGAGAATCCCAGCCACTATATTTCTGTGTTCAGTTCCTGTGAGGACAGAAGGAGGATGTCATTATGTTATTGTTCCTGGTAGTCTGCTCCAACTGGGAAACTGGAGAAGACAGTAGCATTGTTCTCGCTGAAGGTAGACAGTAGGTGATGCACAGAATTTTTTCAATAGATAATTAGATGGGCATGGTAACTAGAAAGTCATAAAGATGCCTGATCATCTACTCACAAATATCCCTCATATGGTGTGCTGGCTATGAAATGTTCTCTGAATCTTATTGACTTCTAGCCCTTCTCCATTATCTCTTTAAAAAATCTTAGCCTTCTTGCTGGGTCCTGCCTGAAAATGAGTTAAAAGGCAGCCTCCTGGAGAAAATATTTACCTTTTTTTCTTTCTTTTTTTTTGCCGGACACAACACTTAGCACTGCAATCACTGTTGAAATAATAGTAACGGCAACCGGATCTCAAGGAAGCAGGAGGAGAGTTGATTAATTTACCTATGTGCAATAGGGCAAAATGTTTAGTCTTCAGATTTTTGGAGACTGGATTTTTTTGTCCATTTATGATGAATGTGAATGGATCATCAGAGTTCACTATTAACAGTGTCTCCTTTTTCTTTTGATTATTGGAACTCATGTAGCCCTTTATAGACTCTTGAAGGACATCGCATGAGGTCTCGACCCATCTATTAAACAATAGAAGTAGTGAGAGAGCGAGACAGGATGTAAACACTCATCCCTAAACATGGGCGTTTATATCTCCAACTTGCTGTTTGAGTCTGGTTTTGTGGCTGGGAGTGCCCTAAGGTCATCACTGAACAGCTTGTTCAACTGTGACTTCTGAATGATGAATGCCCTCACTTAAATTACAGATCACTGTCCCGTGGCAAAAATCGCCACTATTATTGGCCTCAGCAGGGGCACCCAAAGGGTAACTGGACCATGGTGGAGGGCTTCACCTGCTACAACACTAGTCTCCTCCTGATGGCAAATGGAAATTTGACAGCAATTCGTCCTCTAGGACATGTGGTGGAGAAGTTTGGCTCACCGCTCACCATTCCGTCTCTTTACTAAAGACAGAGTTTTCCTGTCTCTGATACTGCCTGTTAGATTAGTTAGGGTCAAAAGCTGAATGCTTGGATATTTGACCTTTGAATGAACCTTGCCAAAATAAAGACAAGGAATTCAGTTCTGTAGTGCTCTGTCCGGTACTTGAGGATCAATTTGAACTTCAAAGAATGGGTAGTTCTTAAAGACAGAGAGACAGTTGTATTCTTGAAATCAGCAGAGTGTACAAATTCCCCTCATCTCTTTGGGGGAAAATTCCCCCATGGGTCTAGTCTATAGTTTCTGTTTGTATTGTGTTGTTCCTTCTGCCATGACAAGTCCTCATAAAAACAGATTAAAAGAAACAAGTTGGGGTCCCAGATGGCAGGGAGGTGAAGGCAGTGTTGTGTTTCATTACTTGCATTAAAGTGGCTTGTGGACTGGAATTATTTTGGGGAATGTCTGCACCCCTGTTCAGATAGACAGAAATTTAATCATCAAGGCAAACTGCCTGTCCATGATGTGCCTACTGGGTCAAAGCAAAGTCACGAGAAGTCCTCCTTTCCTCTCCGAAGGAGAGTGAGTGTAGCAGAAACAGCAATGGTTAAAGGGCAGTAAGAGTTTGGGCCACTCTGAAGTGTGCTGAGCCATGCACGGAGTCGAGGTAAATGTTTGGCAGCTGTTTGCTCGCAGCAGCCTGCAGACCTCCTCTTGCATTGGTCAGCAGCAGTGGTAATACCTCCCTGCTGCCCTCCTGACAGGTTGGTTTTGACCCTTAACTTCCYTCTTCACCTGCTAATTACTTGATCATGTTTTCTCCTAATGCCCTTTCCACCTGGCGGTGGCCTGTTTTTGTCATTCTCCCATTCTGCTGCTGCCCTCTCCAACTTTTGGCTATTTGTTCTTACTCTCTCCTCCTCCCTGCCTTCCTTGTCCTCCTGCCCATCCCAAAGATCATATTTAATTTCCAAAATATTGACAGCAACTGACTCCCAGCAAACCAGTCTCTAATGTCTACTTGTTGGTGGGGGCTGGGGAGAGGGAGTGAAAATCAGGGCTTTCCCTTTTAATTTGTGCTTTGTTGCTGCTGTTTTGACCTTTAATCAGGTGCCCGGGTGTTGTTTGCTTGCTGATGGTTTTTACAGAATGGTCGCTTGTAAATATATACAGAAAGGGCAGGAGAGTAACTGGAGATTGTACACCACTGTTTTATTTCCTGGGAGCATATTAAAGGCAGTTTCCAGCTTATCCATCCATCTCTTTGTCAATTTGCCTCCTGTGTCCATCCACTTGTGCATTTATTTAGTGGTAATATTAGCTACTGTATCATCCCCTTGAATTGTAACATTGTGTTTCAGAATAAAGCCAGAGATGCAAAGTGCGCTGAACCCATTATAAAAAAATAAAAGGGCTTTCCTTGATGGCATTTAGCTCAATAAACACAGTTTGTCAGAGATGTCTTTATCGCCTTACATTTAAGCGATTAAATGTTGGTAAAAATAGCTTCAGAAATAAAACATGAAGAGAGCTTCTGGCAAAGCCCTGTCCAGTTTAATTCATACATTAAATATTTGCTAGTAGGGTCAAAAGCTGAATGCTTAGATATTTTGCCCTTTGAATGAACCTAGCTAAAATAAAGGCAAGGAAATCAGTTCTGCAGAAGCTGTCTCCAGAATACTAGGATCAATTTAAACATCAAAGGATGGATAGATCATACAGACGGACAGCCATATTATTCTGCGCAATTAATACTGAGAGAGGTGTTTCCCGAATTCTGAATCATGTGCAAGGAAGATAATATTAAAATTTCAGAGTTTTAATTATGTAAAAGACAGTCCTTGATCCTTAGCTTCTGAAAAACAGAAGAGTTTATTTTGCATTAATGAATGTAGAAAACATCCCCCAGTCTAAATCTCTGCATTGATGCAATCTTTTTACAGTCAAATTAGCATTTATATTTCTAAAGGTAATTTTTAGACAACACAATAAATAAATGATATACTGGTAACCTCCAGATGGATAGAGTGGTGCTCATGCAACATTTACAATGCAAATTGGCAGAAGATTACATAATAGTCAGCGCTCCGCTGGTTTTGGGCAGCAGTGAAAAGGGAGAGATATACAGTGCGCTGGATCCAGTGCTGTGCTTCACGCCCTTGAAAACTCCTCTGTGTCGTGGCAGGAATGGTTCAGTTGATAAGAGGTTAGCTACAGAGCACAGAAAGTTTGCGCAGAGGACAAGGTTTACTAAGAATATCTGTGTTTTGGCGCACTGGGTTCAAAAGGTAGTAGATGGTTTCAGGTGTAGAGTTAAATTCTGGAAAGGCTTCTCCAAATTGTCTCTCTCATATTTTGGAGTTGAGCTCTTTGATACTGAGGTCCTGAGAAGAAGGGAGAGAGCAACAGGCAGTTGCTATAAGCAACTTGAGCTGAAATTTGCTTTAATTCTGCTGTTAAGTCTACACATCTCTGCAGAGACTCTGAGTCACACATGTACTTCAGGTTTCAATAGCAGATTTTCCTCTGGTTTAATAATCTCTGTGTGTGCCTTACTTTAATAAAATACTAACCAGGATTTCAGGATTGAGGTGAATGGCTTTTGTAGTTCGGAAGTATCACTTTAATGTCAAGATTTTTTGATGGTTACTAAAACTATGCTTCTAACTTCAACTTTCTCTGGGCACCTAAATAAATGACCTTATTTTCAGAGTGATTTCAAGCAGTGTCTAAAAGCTCTTGTGCTCTTAGACCATACCACCTATTAAGTAAGTAAACTTAGATATAAGTCTATTGAGAATCTTAGGCATGACTATTTTCTTTTTGTGTATCTCCAAAATTAGTTGTTGTTTTTTTTAAAAAAAATAGATGACTGGTTTGCCTATCATATGGATTTCACCAAACCATTTAGTTTTGGATGGAAAATGGTATTAAGGATGGATTAAAATAAGTAAAATAAGGCCTAAGATCCTGTTTTTTGTCCACTGACATAAAGGAGAATTTTGTCATTTATTTCATTTGGATCCATCAGAGAAATTCTATATGACAACGAGGTACACAGTATTTGCTCAGTTTGGCTCATGTGGTAGTCACTGGATGACTTGACTTCAGGAGCAGAGCATTGCCTTCTCACACGTAATTAACATTACAGTGCTGTAGGTTCTACATATGAAAATCCAGGCTATTGTAACTTGTGGTTTCCTTGCCAACCATATCTCAGCTCTTGCACTTCTGCAGTTGTCTCTGTGATGCTTTGTGCCGTATTAATACCACTCCCCTAATATTAGAGCTGACTGGATCCACAGAAGCTAACTGTTTTTCTTTTGATTTAAAGTATATTAATATGAAAATAAAAATAAAATTTAAGATGTTTCACTTCCCGAGTAATTCTCTTCTAGAAACATTCTAGTAAACAGACTTGACATTGGGAATGTTTCAAAAAACTGTTTTTGGCAAATGCTCATAGCTAATGAATTTGCATTCGTAAACGTAGGCATTTATATCAGAATCTTGATTAAAACATAAAAATTGACTGTTCTGCCAAACTGTAGGTCATATAGCTTGAATTCCATGTTTTGAATACTTCATACTTGAGCAAACTGCTTGCCAACAAATTATAGACTAAGACTTATTCCCAGGATATGCTTTCTGGCAAAGTTCAAATAGTGAATATATGTTTGTGTCTGCGGACAGGGAGGAAGTTAGTTTCACTAGTAGTGCTGTTAACTGAATGTTATTTGGGTGGCCATAGAGAAAACTTTCTTGAAACCCTCTTTGATTTGTCCCCAGAAGATCTGGTTGGATGAGCAGCTGTGGGCAGGGTTCACTGATTCTCAGCAAATTTTTGCACGTTCCAGGCAGCGCTCTGGATTATAGGTATCTGTTCACAATGCTAATAATAGCTACAGATAGTGTCAGAGTGAATATGCCTAAGGTCTCCAGAAGGGCTTGGTCCTGCTCTGACCTGTTTGAAATAGTTGTTTGCATTGCTTGGTCCCATGTGGTTTTGATCTAATACATAGATCAGAAGGAGTTAAATACTGTTTTTTCTTGGTCAGGGTTATTTTGCAGGTGGAAGATCTCTCTAATCTAATTTGAGCCATTTCCATGTGGTCCCTACAGCTGACACAGGATGCAAATGTGAAGGCATATCTAGGAATGACTGGAGGATGGCAGTCATCCTTCCTCAAAGCAGCATGGCACTACCGCAGCAGTACAGCCCAATTGCACCCTTAAAGCTTGAGGAAAGACAGCAGGATTCGGCACTACCCATCCTCTTAAYATTGCCTCCACTGCTGTGGAAGCTACTATGTTTTATTGAGAAGTCTCTGTACTCCTGTGGACATAAGGTAATCAGGCCAGAATTACAATAGCTGCAATTAGGTGGGTTTGGTATTTTGAGTGGACAATGCTGATTGTTCCACTGATTGACTAGCCAAGGCTGGTACTCAGCCTGGCATCCTGCTCGGTGACCTCTGCCTGGCTAATACATCCTCTAAGTTCCTGTTGTCATGGTCTACATATTTAATATTTATATTCAGGTAAACTGCAGAATCTGACGTGTGTTTTGATGCATTGTCTGTAGTTGCAGTATTGACATGCTGTTCTGTTTTCCGTGCCAAATCAGAGATCCTGTCTGCTCTTCTGATGCCTTCACAATCCAGACTTGATAACATAGGGATTTTGGCAGGCTTTTAAAGCCAGATTAATTCCTGGCTTGCAATGCAGCACTGAACTGAGTAGGTGCAAAAGAAAGGATAGTGCACTGTCCTGTGAGGACAGGGACAAGCGGGGAGAGGTTGGAATACCTTAGGCCAGTCCTGCTGCCAAAGGCAGCGTATTGTCAAACTACGGCCTAATTTTCTTACCTAATGTGTATGTAAAGAGGGATTGGCATCAGGAACAGGCCATTAAGCAATTGAAACTCTAATAGAAAAACATAACCTTATCACAGATTTTTTTAAAAAAACCCTCAGAAAATAGCTCAAATATAAGGTTAATTGGAGCCAGAAATGTCAAACTAATGTAGCAATTTACCCTGGGAGACTGCCCTGGCCTTTGAGTATAGCAATAGTACAGACTACTGAGTAGGGTAGTGAAGAAATATAATAGGATTTTATGTAGTCCCCTGTCATATTAAACGTTCTTTGCAATTAATTTCTTGTTGCAATGTTATTTTCACTGACCTATTTTTTTTTGACCTCCTACAATCTTTAAGCTACCAAAGTAGGGCATACGGGAATTCACATTCCTTAAAAAAATTCTTAACTTAAACCACTATCAATATACATTTTGCTGTGTAGACTAATATTAACTCAGAGTGGTGTAAAAATGCCATTGGCTCATTCTAGAATAGCTTTTAGTCTAGTGGTAGTAGTGATCCATTCGGGAAAGCTCAGCTTTTGAACAGCTTGTTCAGAAACAAGTGGGAGTTTTCCTGGACTGAGAGTTTGAGGATGTCTGCCCTGTGGATGAAACACATAATAGGTGATTCTCGTTTCTTCCTGCTGATTGCTCGCTCTGTTTCTTTCACCATTAACTGGACATCAGACTAAGATAGCTTGATAATTTGATCTGGTCTGATTAATCCTAAACTACTGGACTCAAAATATCTATACTAAAATCCAAAAGTTGTGCAGTAGCCTGGCAATGTTGGTAAATTCCAACTGTTCTCTAAATCCCTTTCCACTGTAGCTACATAATCCATTTTCATTTTTAGTCAGACATCAGTGAAGTGACTTGCTCTATGTATTTTTCTACAACTACCAGAATTTACTACAGAAGTGGCTGTATTTCTCTGGAGGCCTAATGTTTCCTGAAAGCATCTCTTTATCTGAAGGTGTGAGTTGGTGGTGTAGGCAAATCCCAAAATAGATCACTCCGAGGGAGTATGAAACCTCCATCACAGAGACAGATAGATGTCTGCTAGAAAAGATGCAGGGGGTTTAGGAGGGAAGAACAACTACATGATCTCTGAAAATTCCTTTCATTCCTGTTTTTCTGTCATTCTAAAAGATGGAAAGTGCCACACCACGTTAAGATACTTCATGTGCAGATTTGCAGTCAAGGTGACCAGCTTAAAGAAGAGAGAACAACAGAGGCAACAAAACTTTCCGATCTTAAATAAGAACTCTTAACATAAGCCCAAGTGTTCTCCAAGCAAGTGTCCTTAATGTTTTTCGCTGTGGTAGCAAGGATTTTTTTTTGAGTGGAGCTTGAACCAAATATCATTGAATCAAAGAAGCCAGCATTAATCAAAGCACATCAAAGAGGTTCCTCATCAGTTGCCTGGAGCAACAGAATCTGCAATGTATCATCTTTCTTATGCTAAGCCGGAGGAATTCAGAGAAGAGAATTTTGTCTATTTGCTCTCAAATGAACACAGAAAGAATATTTTCAAGGCTTCTTTAACAGTTCAGTGAATTGGTCCATTTAGCCATCGTAATTTCTGAGTCACAGACTTAGATTTTCTGGGAATGCTTTTCATATGAAAATCAATCAAATCAACATTTAAAACTAAATACACAGAGGATTTTCCTCTCTTGACAAAGTTACACAAGTGCCTCCTGCTCTTACATTGTCCCTTTTTTCCCCCCTGTGTTTAAGGRGTTAAAATGATACCCCTATTACCCATCATTGCCTCATTGCAGATGCATTTCATTCTTAGCTATTAGTACTTCAAAGGAGCAGGCACCTCAGTTGAATAAACAAACATGGTTCCCTATTCAGGTAAAAAGCCCTGCCCTCAGATCAATATTTTCTAATGTTTACAGTTATCATTATTCCCCAGCGCAGAAATTAGGGGTGCTTTTATCTACTATCTTTTTTCCAGAAGATCCTTTTGTTACCTAAAATTTATGAACAATCAGTAACCATGTGATTATTCAGGCACAGAAAGGCTTGAATTTTGGATCTGAGCTGAATTGTTTCTTACACTTGTGCACTTCTTTTACACTTACACTTCTTACACACTGGTAAAATACTCAGCAGCAAACCTCTTTGTCCAGCGTGGGGAGTTTCAGGGCAGCACTGAGAGATACCGAGACGTTTCGTGTTGGTTGCATTTGCCAGAAATAAAATCCAGCAACACATGAGTGTTGTGATCAGCCTGCAGTTACATTGAGGTTGGAGCTATGTTTTTATGGTTTTGTAGGTCACATGTTGTGCACCTCCTTACTAACGAGTCCCAGAGCATTTTGCAGAATGTATACCAATAGACTCAGTTCACCTACCCCAGCTCAGGGGTGCAACGTGTTGGCAATTCAGCATGAGCAACACTTCACTCCAGTTGTTAAAAGAGGAAGTGAAGAATATAAGTTCTCCAATTGAAACTGCAGGGGGAATTTTAGTGAGGCAGAATGTAATTACCCAAACTGGAATATGGCCAGGACCCTGAAGTTAATAATACCCTCTGCTCTTGCAAAAAGTGCCATAGGATCTTTAATGACCACTAGTGGTCAGTGGGCTTCACATTGTATCTTGAAGGCAGATATTAATCACATCAGAAGTGTAGATATTTCAGTATTTCTCAGAATACAAATATTGGTGGATGGCCACTAGCTGTAGCCTTCAGGTTCAGAAGGGAATTAAAATAAGTGGCCAGCGAGGAGACATTAGTATTAATGAGGGTGAGCCCATTAAGGGCAAACAACATACAATTGGTAAAGAATGGCTGAGATGTACATTGTGATGCCAGTAATGTAATATTTGGGTGCACCAAATCACCTGTCATCTTAGGTGACCGCATAGTCTGGAGGAATGGAATAGAAAGAGTTAACAGCATCCCTAGTATAGCAGGGTCAACTCCTGTGGAAATCTGTATTGTGAAATTTACTCTGATAATAGTGGAAGCTATGTGCAAATGAGTTGGGAAATGGGTGTAAGTGGCAAGATTACATTGTGTTAATTAGCCTGGCATTGACGAACTGTGCAAGCCAGGGAACTTCCACAGCAGGAAAGGGAGCACATCACAGAGAATCCCTTTCGTCACAACTGATTTGTGCCATGGGACTTCAATTAAAAACCAGACCAAGCCACTTTTAATCGTTTTAATGAGAAATCAGTTTTTTTAAAAAATCTTTATTAAACTGTCTGTCTACTTTTCCACAGTGCAGCCCATCATGATGGCAGATGAGGTGTTAATTATCTGTCTTGGCTGCTTTTCTGAGCACAGGGTTTGTTATTCTGTACTGCACCTGGCACCGTAGGCTCTGGTGTTGTTTGGTATCTGTGGGCATTACTATACTACCAAGCGTAATGAAGAGTAGAAAGCCATGAACCTGTATGTCTTTTGTTAAAATGTAGAAAGACTTGCACAGTTTTCCCCATTGGTACCTCCCAGTATGTTGGTACTTACACTGTAACAGTATTATCTCAGGGAGTATAAGTCTGCTACAGGATATTGCCACTTTAACCACCTGAACTGCCTTTAGTTCCAGTTTCAAAAATATTACCCCTGTTTAAGATTAATTTGTGACAAAATGTCATATTAATACAGCTATATTTCCCAGGGGATAAATATGGCCTTTTGAAGATCAGTCATGGCAGAGTGCTATATAGGACTAYAGAGAATTATCAACAGGCTTTTGCTTTAGCAAATGTCATGCTATCAGAAGAATGGTGCACTTTGCGGGTGAGTATAGTGTAAGGACTGTTCTATTATATGAGTGAGGCTATGATATTTTCTTCCTATTAATCCATATCTCATCCCTAATTATATTAGCACCTCTAGGTGACACCTGATTAAGAATCTGAGGAGGAAACTGTCAGTTACCTATAAATCCATCAGCATTGTATCATGTTTATTTTTGGCATCTTAGCTATTTCAGGAGGCTGATGCTTATCTTGAGGTTTGCACGTCATCAGTAGAATTACTTCTGATTTACACCAATGGGTGTGCAATCACAGTTGATGCTGAGGAGTTGACTTTTAAGGGGCTAAATCCAGCACCAGTTGTAAGCAACTGTAATTCCAGTGAAACCAATAACAGCTGCACCTGCATGTGCTAAGACTGACTTTAGAAGTGTATATCAGGTATTCTGTTTGTACCGAAGTAGAATAAACTTTGTATTTCATTGCACCTTCGGTACCTGTAGTATGCCTTCAATATGTCTGAGCTATTGAAACCAAACTTCTTAACAGCCCTCAGATGTAAACAACGTGAAGATGAAAAAAGTCCTAAAAGTAATCTTTTGCCTCAGAGCATTCCACCAAGATGACTCAGAAAATGACAAGGGAACCAAACTGCAAATTAGGCTCAAGTGTTTGTTGAAGACATTTGCAACCAGTAAAAATGAGTTATTGAAACAGTAAAGCTGAGGACTTCAGAGAAGCTTTGATTGACAACGATAATTACAGCTATTCTTGTTCCTTATCCCTATAAGAAATACAGTGCAGAGTAGGTGTAATAAATGTTTAAAAATGATATTCTAAATCTTAGCAGAAGTAGATGTAGGCTCAAACAGTTTAAGTGTCTTCTGTACTTGATGTCTGTGCATTTTTATGTGTTAACAGTTGTGGTAGTTACCAGGCGGGTGTGCAAATGAACTTTTTATGACAAATCAGCTGATTGAAAATTATTGTTTGCATATGTCATAGCCGTGGTTGCAGATGAGGAATTTTTCTTTTGCTGGATTTCTGTTTGTGCATTGCATGTTTTCTGTATGAGCCTGCTTGAATAAAGACTCTCTTGCACCAGTAGGGTTCAGTTCAGTGGAAGAGTTTGGGTTGGGTAGCCAAGCTAGGCTGTGTATCAGCAAGGCCGAAGCGGAAGATGTGCAGGCCAGATGCTGTTCCTGGGACACTTGCATCTGACCTCTGCCTTCTCTCTCTGAAGGAGACACAGCTAATGATTGTTTGAGTCACATTCAGGCACTGCCAGTGTGGTCAAATGCCTTCTTCTGTATCTGAGGACAACCTGATGCTCAGAGCATGAGCTTCCACAATATTTGTCATAGGGAGAGAGGAAATACCTTTTTTCTTTATTAATGAGTTAGGGCATTTCCTTCTGCTGAAAATCACCAGGAAACCTGACCAAGCTGGAGCATGCTGCCTTCTATATATACATGCAGCTTTGTGCCTCAGATTGGGAACCACTGCAAAAGCAACACAGCCTGGAAGAGAAGCTTGAAACTAGGAGCTCTTCTTTGTGATTAACCAGACTTAAGCACTTCTGAGATGTGYGTGTTACCAAACATAAGACTCTTCTAGACGGTTCCTTAGTATAGGGATGGGCACAAAAGGGTCAGGAATACTTAAGACTCACAAGCTCTTTCTTACATGTTTGTAAAGCGTCTAACACTACGGAGAAGTGACATATAAATATGTAAAACTACAAATATTTTGTGGCCAGAAGCATTTCCTTTCATCTCCCTGACTTGATGTCTGTCTCCTATTACTTCTCCTGCTATTGCAATTATGCTTGTTACCCAAGGACCCTGCATCTCTCCCAGCCCTCTCACATAGTGAAGGAAGGCTTGCAGCTGTGTTCTGCTAGCAAGCAGCTTCAATTGCTCCACCAGATGTTTCTTCTGTGAGAAGATCACTTTCCCTTTCCCTCTTCTAGCCTGAGATCTGGATTCATTTTATGACACCAGGCAAAGTGTGGAAGAAGGGAGGTTGTAGCTAAGCCTTCTACCAAAGCCACAGCAGAGAAAAGAAAGGGACGGTAGACCATTGGTTGGTTTTATTGAACATGCTAGATCACGTTACTGGGATTTATTCAGCAGTGTTCAGATTCACAGAAAAAGGGAAAATAAGTTAGTCAATCCGCAAATGCTGAGAAAGAGTTAAATTAATGGGGGAAAAGAAAAAAAAAATTCCTTAATGCTGGGGAAAGATTATGCTGGCTTACTTATCGGGTTCATGCTGAGCCCAGTCATAATTGGAATGTACCCTTTGTAAAGTTTATTGGGTCCTGGGGCAGCTTGTTACTGAACCGGTCAATTAATCTATTTTTTTTTTTTAATGAGTTAGGGGATTTCCTTTTGCGGAAAATCACCAGGAAACCTGACCAAATGCCCACAGCTTGGGGAAAGCATGGCCTTAACATATAGAAAACCCTTCCTCCACAATTAGGAGAGGAAATAGACACCTCCCCTTATGGGCAACATATTTGACCAATCCAGGAACAAAATAGATGGGATTTCACCATTGACTTGCAGGTTGTCGAGGGAGGATCACCATGAAACAAGATTACTTGAATGCAGCTTGGTGTTGAAGGAAATAAAACTGTTGAGTCTCCCTGCTGAGAGACAAATGATTTCCATTTAAAAACCTGTTTGTTCCATGCTGTAACTCCCAATGTAGCAATAATTAATGATATCAGAAGGTTACGAAAGACATTCTGTTGTGCTTGCTCTGTTCTAGGCATGAAATTGGATTAACATGAAGATAAACTCAGACTTTAAATCTATTGAGGAAATCAGTAATTATGTCAAAATTCACAAATATTAATACCTGTTTAAGTGTGTCAGGATACTGTTCATCTATTAGCAAAACATCTTTCTTTTTCAGAATTCTGTCAAAGGGTTAATTTCTTAAAATACTTGAATTTCCAATAACAGAATATTATGAAAATGCAGCTTATTGAATAAACAAAAACAATCTCACCTCTGGAATCATGGTTATTTCTGTTTCAGTGGCATCCAGCCAGTCCTCTCTCATGATGAAGAATCGATCTGCAAGGTATTGACTAAACCCTTGGGCTCTGCCTTGGAGAGGAGACCACCCATGAAAACAACTGACATGCAAAACTCACAAGGTATGACAGTGCCTACTTATTAAACGTGTACCTGTGTTGCAAATGAGCACATAGAAACACTATTGGCTTTAGGGACAAGCAATTGGGACAGTTACATAGGCTCTGAAATTAAGTTAGGTGGAAGTCCAGTGGGTGACTGGAAGAGGGAGGGACTCCATATCTTATCTTCTTGTCAAATATTTCATCAGGCCCTGATTCTACTGTAGCTAGTTTCAATCTAGCAGCTGTAATAATCACAAAGGTGAAACATTTGCGTGAATTTCTGTGTGCAGTGATACAGCCTGCATTGAAGCCTTCTCAGTTGTGGCTTTTCTGCCACTGATACTCGTGAAATGGAAGCTAGGTTGGGTATGCCCACGTAAGTTGCAGTCATACCTTCACATTGCAATTTAGATATACCCTGAGGGGATATGTTAGCTTTGAGTGCCCATTCAATTAAGTTGCCTGGTAGTACACTTGTATTAGAAATAGAAAAAATAACCTTTAATGATAGGTTCTCTTCTCAGTAGAAATGGAGGTAGTGGGCACCTGTATATATCTATTAAGAATAGTCCTGAATACCATCTACCATGAATCCTGCAATTAAAACCACTTGAGGTTTAAAAATGTCTTTGGTCTAGAGCTACAATAATTTCATTCCTGCTTCTTTCATTTAAAACTGCAGACTGAACATACCTTACAGAAAAAGGAGTTTTCAAATCAGAAAGAATGCTAGGAGGCTGAGAAAGCCATTTCTGTAGTCATGTCTTGTTGGGGCATCACAGAAATGGCATCACCTGAAAGGCTGACAAGTCTCTTAGCAAAATGTTAGTTTGCTATTGTGCAAGATGCTGGCAAAAAGAGATGGTGTGTATAGCATGAAGTCTATATCATGTGAGAAAGGCAAGTTTTCCAGCTGCTGAATTTTAGGAAAACCTAAGGTGAATGTAGCTTCAATATTTTGCTGAGCAGATCTCAAAGCTGATGAGCTACTACTCTTCCAGAAATCTGGAATTTAGTGCCTTTAGGAAGGAAAAATTTTGTAATAAGGAAATGTTTTTACAAATAATAGCCATTTTTTGATGTGTTTTCAGTAATTAAAACCAAAAAAAGCTTTTTATGTATATCCTGGCCATGTTTAGCCTTTTCTTAAAAACCTCTGGTGAAAAGGAGTATACAACCTCCATAGGTATTTCTTATAGAGAGGAAGTGGTATCTCAGCATTTCAGATTTCCTTATTCTGCTTTACTGCACATAAAAGTGATTCATTCTTGAACTGAGAAACAACTGATTACTCTTTAAAACAACATTTCACTTATTGGACAACTGTTATCAAATCTCCTGCTTCTTTTCTAGACTCGTTCTCCTATTCTCTAGACTAAATGAGGTCTCATCTTAGTAAATCTGAAGAAGTAGGGTATGAAGGCAGAGAGAGACTGTGGATGTATTCACACCACCAATATAGAGGCAGGCAGCTCCCGTTCAGCAGGACTGTTATTTGCATCTTGTTGATGCAAATCCCATGTGCAGAATGTAGCTCTTCCAGTTCCAGATGCAGTGTGATAAACCAACACAACTCTGTGCTGTGCCACGTGGCCTTACGGGTAGGCTGGGGATTTTTGCACTGTGCTCCATGTACACGTCTTGAGTGTCTTGGCCAAGATCATACAGACAGTTTGTGACCAGAAGGAAAATCAAGCCCCAGGCTTAACCTCTGGTGGTAATCGCTAGACATTCCTTACTTTTGTTGACTTTAGTGAGAGATAGAAAGTCTTTGTGCATGGGAATATATTAGGTCTCTAATGTCCATAAAATATCTAAACTGGTTTATATAAAAGGGTTTCTGTGAAAACCAAGTCAAACATAAAGAGATTATTTCATTATTTTTCATTTTATTATGTATTCTCTTTACCCAATTTCTTTTTCATTTTTTCCTGTGCCCCTGACTTTTCTTTATCATAGGCCGCTTGTATGGGCTCAGCCATAAAACCATCTCTCTGTGAAAGAAACATCCTTCTATTTATTGCGTCTATTTTTTATGGTGACTTCTACTTTGAATTTATTTAACAATACTCTACTTCTTTCCTTTCACTACATTGTAACTGTTCCTTCCTGTGTCATTTGGAACTGGCCAAAGTTGGCAGATCTCAAATTTCTTTTTCCCCTTTGAAATGTGCAGATTCTTTCTCCCTCAGTGATAATGGGCATTGTGTTTCCTTAGAAATATTTTTTGGGGCCTATTATTTCTCAGCCACTTCAGTTGGCAAACTGAAGGCTTGGAAACAAATTAGCTTGGATGGCAGCCCAAGCTGTCAAAATGAGCCTTCCATTCATTACTGAATCATCCACCTCCTGCATTTAGATCTTCAGTCCCACTTTTCCAGTAAGCTTCTCAGTTGAGTTCTTGGATTATTATTTTTTTCTGTCACTTTTGAACTCACTACTGCAGTCTACTTCACTTAAAACCACACAGCAAAGCTACTTCTCCATTTTCTGGAAGTAATGAACTAATAATGGTAGTATAGGGGGTATAGCTGGGCATCATTTTTGTAGAAGACATTAAAATTATATTTGGCTCACGTGTTATTTCTCTTTGAGTTACCTGAGGCTGAGGCCTTGATCACTTTGTCAAGCAAGAAATTCCAGGTAGAAAAACTAGTTCCTACATAGGTTTCATTAAAATCGTATTATTAGTCTTGCTGTGAAAAGTTCTGGGAATGAGGTAGGAAGGTCCTTTAAGTATTTTCCCCTGCTTCTTTTTGTTTTCTGTTGTTTTTGCTTTCCCTCCGTCTTTGTCAACAAACATTGTCTCAGAAGAGTAAAACTCTCAGAAATATCTTGTAGTGTGTTCCTCTTTTCTCAACTTAAATGTTGGTGTCAGTGTGGGCTTTGATTGTTAAGAGCATTTTCAAAATGAAATGTTTTCATCTCAGACATGTGAAAAAATTTTCACAACATTTTAGTCAACTTTTTGTTATTTCTATTTGAAACAGTGTTTTTTAAGGAATTTATTTTTTTAATTAAAAAAATCCAATTCTGACTGTTAGCGAAAGGTAGTTAAGACAAGTTTGAAGATTCCAATACTACCTCAAAATAATGTTGAACTGTGTCAGGGGAGCTGTTGAAGAGAACAGTACACAGGCAAAGTCATATCCTTGGCACACTTTCTGTGAGGTAGACAAGAAGAGCTGGTGTAAAGCTTGCTGTGCCTTATTCCAACAGACTGAGAGGGCAACTTTTAGTTACTATTTAGGGTATCTATAGAATCTCTTTCTGACGAGAAATCCTACTGAAAGGCCAAGATGAGGCCTTCAGATTCTTACTGAAAATCTCATGCAAAACCTATTAAATTATCCTCAATACTACTATGAAATTCTAAATAGAATTCTAGGAGACAGAAGGGAGAAGAAGCAAATTTGTTGGCCAGAAATCTTGTTCTCAACAATTACAGCAATAATACTAGAGACTATGCAGAAATTTCCACTGAAGATCCAGCTGTTGGGATGAGGAGTACAGGGAGGAACAAGCCTCAAACCTTGTAAAGCCTTAGAAGATAAAGTTATAAAAAATGTATATGTACAGCAGAAAGTGAGCATTAGTCCTCCATCACTGGGGTTGAGGCTGCTCCAAAAAAGGTTTGAGATTTCTCCAGTTGCGAAGGTCACAGCTTTCGTTTTCACTTATTTCTAGAAATATGCATGCCCCTCCTGTCTGAATACAGAACAGCACTACTTAGAGCTTGGACAATAAAAGCCTTGGTTGAAGGTTACAAGGATTTCATGTACCTGGAGAAATGTGGAGAGAGCTGGGGAAAATTAATTTTTAGGCTGTGTAACAGATAATCTAAAGAAGGTACCTATTATCTTGGCCACTGTACTAACTATCTAGTCTTGCTCTCAGGCAACCTTTTAATGCTTTGGAACTTTATTCTTTATTCAAGTACTTGCTGCTGTTGCTAAGCCAAGGTTGGGCCAATAACCCTAGCAATAACTAAATTCTGCTTTTGCTAAGGTTGTCAACAGGGAAATGAGGGATAAGCTGGAAAACAGCTTTTAAGTTGTTTGTTTCACAGCACAGTTGTAAAGAACTGCTTCTGTGCACAAAAGATCAGCACGATAATGGCATAGATGAACTGAATAATAGACAAGGTTTATTAAACCTTGATTTTCAAATAACAGAACTCTTGATATATAATAAAAGCAGATCATGAAGAAAACGTTTTTTCAATTATGCGTAGCATGTGTATCTTCACCAAGAAAGTAACTCTATCCACGTATAGGGACAGCACTCTTGAACTAAGAGATGAAACTATGAGGCTGTCCAAGGACATCCATAATGATTTTCTCATCATAGCCCTAGAGCTGTTCATAGATGTTGCCTGAAGGACGTACAACATCAAGGCAACAATAGCTACAAGTTTCTCTGCTTCTGCAATCAGGTAAAACCAAGTACATTAACCATCAAACTGATAGGGAGAAGAAAAGCACATCAGGGCACACGTAGGCTTTCTGTGATGTATTTTGTAAATTGGGGTCCCTGCTACTCTGCAGACCACCAGAGATATTGCCTGATACGAGATACAATAAGCAACCTGGTGTTAGCCTCCAATGCATGAGCAAATGCTGCCAAGGCAATAAACCCTCTTGATAATAACAAAGGAGTATCTGAATACTACCCATCTCCTTGCTAGGTTAAGCAGCCAGAAGCTCCTCCTTTCATTACTCTGACATTTTCTAAGATGCCCACAAAGAGATGGACACTCTAACAGCCATGAGTTAGCAAGGAAAATTTGATTGCTCTTGCACTTACTGTGATGAAACTTTCTTTTTATAAACAACTTCTCCCCTGAATTCTGACACAATTAAAATACTGGAAACTGGAAAAATTATGGGATTGTTCTTCTAAGCAAGGTAGGTCTTATTTCCCTTTTAGGTATGCAAGAATGCTGTCTCCCAAATTAAATGCGCATTTAGCATAAATGCACTGTGGTGATTATTGCAATTCAGGGACTAACGATTTCCTTTTTCTCTGGCTTTCCTGCTATGCAGTTGGTTGTGTTTCCACACTTACGGTGGTGAATTAACTCCCTGTGGATAATACTGCTTCACTTGCGGCAGATGTCAAGACTCTTAATCAGAATTTAAGTAGCCTCAATTACATTTACCTTAATTCACTTTGGAAGTGAAGTAAGTTAAATTGAATTAGGGCCACTTTAATTCTGAATAAGTATGTCCACACAGATATTCAATGCATTTCAGCTAATCTGTTCTAGAAATTAATTCAGATTCTCTTTGAGAGTGCTGTCCAAAGTACAGATATAGAGTCTGCAGATACTGGAGTCTGGGCATAGACAGTGCTGGGTAGGAAAGCAGTGGGTGAAAACATTTGGGCATAACGGGTTGAGTCTTGGCCCCCAAAGATTCCTGACCTGAACTTAAGACATTGTGCCTGACTGGAGTAGGCTGGCCAGGAAGCAGAAGAGAAGTAGAGACTGAAGAAGAGTGCAGGTCCGTAGCAAACAAGAAGTATATTTGGCCCCAATAAACAAAAGTCTGGGTCTTTTTTTGGCTTCTTAGAATGAAATCTATTCGGACAGGAGCTGTCTCATGTCTGCGTTTGCAAAGCAGTTGGCTCTATGGGCTGTGACTATTATTAAGATGGTTGAAAATAAGCACACTAAGACAGACATGCTGAATGAAAACACAACTTCATCTATTCCTTTATAATGTTGTCAACAGTGGCCAATAGCAGAGATACTGAGTAGGATAAGAATATGGCACTAATTCTCTGGTGCATTTCTGCAGCTTCATTTAGCAGATGCTTAGGCTTTCCTGAGCCAGAAATGGAGTTTGGGGCTATTATTTAGTTGCTCATGGTGGATTTTTTCCATGCATTGCTGAGCACTTTCCTAAAGCAGAAGTATTTACTATTGCTTCTATGATTGGTGTCATTTCTATTATCTATTCGTTTATTGAATGCATCATTATCACCATTCCTTCAGCGCTGGGCTTAACTCCACAGGTACCTTGGTCTGCATGACCATTTCCTGTATCTGGATTAGGCTCTCAAACTGTCATAAGTCACCAACAGCAAGCAGTGGGTTTAGCTAACTTACATTTGTCTTGCAGCCTGCATATAAATTAGGTACCAGTGTTTAGCTTTAGAAAGTCTCTCTATTTTTTAGCCCACTATTGTACAGTAGGCCCTGAGCAAACTCATGATCAGAAAACAGCTTTACTCTGAAGAGCTTACAGCATAGACAGACAAAAGAGAAATGACCCGCCTACAACTGGAGACCAAAGAGGAAAATACAATGTTAGGAATGATTAGATTAAGGAGTAGACAACAGAACAGAAAATGCCTTATGCAACTGCGCAGACTTATGATCCACCCACATCTTGAACAAGCATACAGTCCTGATCAACCTCTCTTTAAAAGGGTATGATAGAAAAAGAGAATCTACAGAGGAGGGCAACAAGGATGAATAGAGTTATAAAATGACTGACATAGAAGAAGAGATTAAATAAAATAGGTCAGTTCAGCTTGGAAGAGCGATATGTAATAGAAGTGTGTGTAAAGTCATAAATGCCATGGGGAAGGCAAATTGGAAAAGACTATCCCTTGTTGTAACCAAGACTAGAGGGGCAATGAAGGGAATTTTCAGGCAACTACTTTAGAGCACAACAAACAGAAGTACTTTTTCACACAATGCATAATTCAGTTGTGGAACTTATTGCTGACAGATATAGATTCAAGAAGCAATTAGACAAATTCGTGGAAAATAGGTCCAGCAGGGGCTATTAAACACGCTGATGCAGATGCAACCTCTGGCTCAGGAAATCCCTAAATGGCAGATTGCCAGAAGCTGGAAGTTGGAAGAAGCATCACTCTAGGCCTGACATGCTTTTCTGTTCTTTCTCTGAGTAACCACTTTGGGCCGTTACATGGTGAGGGTTTCAGGCCTAGGTAGAATATTGTGACTTTTTTGCTTTTATTTATCCTTTCTCAGGCATTACGTCTATGCCATGTATTATTTCATTTAATTCTATTTCTTTACAGAGCCATGCTATCTTTTGGGCATTTGACAATAGATGAATTATACAGTACAAAGAATAAAATATCAGCCTGCTCTCATGACAGTACAGTAGTGCACAAGCCACCACTAACGCTGTGGCAGAACGCACAGGCTCCCCAGCCCAAGCTTTGCCCAAATGGCTGAATGGAAAAGATTAGCATTTCAGCACTTCTAGAAAGTTAAGCAATCAAGAGCCTGGCAGAAAAAGGGAGGAAATGAATTCCAAACTATCCACCGGTAGACGTTCATCCTTTTAAACCACTTTCAGATTAACAGTCACTGATGAGTGAAAACTGATGAGTAAACGAAAGTGCTACATTTCTAGACTGGACTGCGTCTCACAATTTCCAGGTGTAGAAGCCCATAGAGTACTTTAATCCAGCTGTAGAGATACTGGAGAGTTTGACTTTTTGTTATTATGTCCTTGAGCAGCAGAGAACACGAGGGAACTGGCCCCTGCACAACTGTGTGATCGGAATAAGCAGCAGCAGGCACAGTCACAGAGGTACAGAGACACACACTGCCTCAACACTAACTTCTTGTGCAAAATTCAGCAAATCCTTTGCCCCTCCAACAAACTGGTTCTCCGTGGTTGGATATGCAGAGAGCTGCAGAAAGCCACAGTTTCGTTGCTTTGTCTGCCATTTTCTTTCTCTTGGATTAGGGGAAACATAAATACAGAGCTTCACAGACCTACCCATTATAGACCAAGGTACTTAATACTCTTAATACTCTATCCAGGTTTTGATTCTGTGTTGAATGATATCCCACCGGTTTGGGGGCAGAATCTTTGTCTTTTTCCTTCTCTGACTGAGAAATGGTTCATGTTGCACTGAGCTCATAGATTCTCTTTGATTTTAAGTCTAACCTTTCAGTGCGAGGTTGCTGGTGCAAGTGAAATCAAAAAGCCTTTGTGAAAGTATCTTAAGAAGACGGTGGCATGATTGTGTAAGTTCTCTTTTGGCTCCCAGACAGTCCAAGCTTGACTAGGTTCTTATACATTCCAGAAGACCATTAAAAGGTGATTCCAGGCATATTGTGCTTTCTGATCATTTTCCACAAAGCAATTAAAACATTGTTTCTGCACTCCCAGAATGTTTGTCTCTAAAACTGTCTAAATGAATCTCATATTTTCCTTTTCTTAACCCAAATGGGATAGATTTGGGATCATGCTGTGATAATCCCTGAGTACAACAAATAGAATGAATTTATAGTGATGTGTCATTGTTGTAGCAAGTACCTCACAGCTGAGAGACTGTGGGCGAACAGACCTCAGGATATGTAGAAAACCATGAAAAATACCTCCAGTTTCACCGTTCGTAGTGCCACTCAACATGTGAGCCAGCCTGCTTTCACTGCCACTGACTCATCCTGAGGCTTACCTGGCTCCTGCCCAAAGGGACTCTCTTTCTGTTCAAGGAGGCGTGTGTCTTGCTCACCTTGATGGTCTGGAGCTGTCTTTATGTGGCTAATTTTTGCAAGGACCCAGTTGGTATGGCAGCCAATCAAGAGGCTAACACAGTGTCCTTGAAATATTCTGCTGGGCAACACTGTGCCTGCACTTCAGCCTGTCCTTTTGGAGCTTCATGAGCGTTAATGGGTCAAATGCCAGGTCTGTCAAACTATCAAAGTGTATTTTTCCCATCCCTCAAACCAATCTACAAAACTAATTTGGATCAAGAAAAGAAAAGTCTTCAAACATTGCAGAACTAAAGAACTTGAGAGAGAATGAAGCTCTTCCAGAGAGTGAATGGCATAAATAAATATGATTTCAGGCTGTTGCTCTTTTAAGAAAAAAAAGCACCCTCTTTTTAAAAGCTTTGTTTCTTTTGCTTATTGTTTATTCTTTCATTAAAGAAAGCAAAGCCTTTTCTCATCACAGCCTCCTGAAGGGAAAAACCACAAGTGCTCAGTTGGCTCTGCAAAATGAAAACAGTTGATGCCCAGGGCCTGCTCTAAGTGTGGGAGAACAGAAAAACTATATCCAGGATAAATAAAAGTGAGAGACCTGCCGTATAAATGAGTCTGTTCCTCAGGGAGGCTGTACCCACCACACTACATCTATGCCTGTATGTACTGGCCTGCACTTACCACTGAATGCTATTAGCATTTGAATTTTCATCATTTAAAAGCTGTTGCTTTTTCCTTTGAGTTCTGTGGCTATGTCTGCATAGTACTAAGGAATAAATGAAAAGCTTCTCTGTAACTATATAGGTGCCTAAATAAATCAATAGCTATTGATTAAAATGAAAGTTAGTTATGAACCAGTTATGATGTGAACTAGGGAGAAAAAGAGAAGGCCTCAGAGACGTAGGTCTGTTCCCTCAGAAGGTGGCCAAGGGTGCTTAGTTTCCTGTACTGCTTACCCTCCCTTTTTAGCTTCTGTATTGGAACTAGGCACTTGAATTCCTTTGAAGAGCTGAGATTTTATTAGTGTAATACAGAAGATGTTAGAGCCTTTATCAGGCTTCTAGAACATTACTAATAACTTACTGTTTTTCAGCTGATCTTCTAATTTTTCAGGTTATAAAATAGTGATAGAGCAAGAGTAAGTGGCTTTCTGGAGATCACACAGTCAGTTAGTAGCAGACCTATAAAAAGAACCCAGATGCATCAGTTCTGAGGTCTGAACACCACATACTATTTCTTCCATGCAGTATGTTGATTTGACATGTTTTTGAGGTATAATACTTATCAGTAACCAGGCAGTCTTAATGTGGCAATGTACAGGACACTGAGCTCCATAAGAATAATCTATAATGCATTCAGCTCAGTTCAGATGAATTCACCTATTGTACTGCTTTCACAAGTGAGTGCATGTTGTCCTGTGTGAACCCTGTCAGATTCTGAAGGGAGATGTCTAGAAGTAGAAGCAGCATTGAACAAAAAGAGTTTCTTTTGCACTGTTGGGGGAAAAAGTAACAGATGTGTGTGATGCATGTACAGGAATGAAGGTCCTTCTCAGATTATTTACTGATGCCAAAAAGACATTGTCTTTCTTGTCTGGGATGAAGGTGCTTGGGAAAGGAGA
Source organism: Apteryx rowi (assembly GCF_003343035.1). NCBI lineage: Eukaryota > Metazoa > Chordata > Aves > Apterygiformes > Apterygidae > Apteryx > Apteryx rowi. The sequence goes on along the minus strand of NW_020447308.1, from coordinate 4,255,434 downwards.
CATTTAGGAAAAAAAAAACAAGCCCCCTTGATTCTCATGCATACAGTGGTGCACTGAAAAGATGAGACAGGGATCATATTGTGAGACAGTGGTGTTTCAGAGAAGTCTATCTACATAAGATAATCAGTTTTGAGGCTCTGTTCTCCTCAAAAGTTCAGCAGGTTTGCACACTGCAATAATTATTATTATTTACTAGGAGTCTATCTATCACCTGATGTCTCAGGTGCCTCTTGCAATTAGAATATAAAACAGATTGGGTTGCTGCGCTCAGTAAAAAGATTTTTAATCTGTTTCTTACAGAGCAACTATGTGACACCAAAGTCATTCTAAGGTTAAGTGGGAGGGAGATCCTGAGAGCTGAGGTTGCGGCAGAAGCGTATGTACAAACAGTATCTTTCTCCAGGTATTACCAGTTTAAGGGTTATGTCTGTGGTTATTAAGGCAGAATAGCATGAAAAGTGTTAGAAGACTGGAAAGATATCTTAGATCCTGCCCATTAAATGCCTGAGATGTGAGAACCAACTTTTTAAACTCTACTTTTATGAACATCAAGTCTATGACAGGTCAGTGTTTAGTCTATTATCTTATCAGCTAGTGGCTACATATTCATTGGAGAGGGAAGAGCTGTCCATTATATGTATTTTGTACTTTTATGATGAAAGATAATTTGTGTAAAAGCATCCAGAGCGTAGGCATTTTGGGATGCTTTTAACATATCAAAAGAATCTGTATCTGTCTTTCTCCCCTAGCCAAATTATTCACTAGGAATACTGATTCTTTTATTTCCTTTCCACTCCCTTTCCACACACTCTGTACTGAACGGCTTTTTATTTTTCATATGGGGGAAGGAGCAGAACAGGGAGTGGAGGAGAAGACAGAAAACAGAGAAAGAGAAATAAAGGCCTCCTGGATTATTTTTTTAAAAAAACTTGATTCCAATTATTTCCTACATAAAAAAATTGAAAAACCTTTTTTTCTTCTTTTATAAATTTTCTCCTAATGTTCCCTCCTACTTACCAGATTGGGCAAATTTAAAGGAGCAAAACAAACAATCTTGAAGAAACTCTGACTGCTTTATGAAAAATGTTACTTTGTTGTTAGGCCTATTTTGAATGAATTAACCATAATATGTGTCTCCAGTTACCCAGTAGAGAGAGGATAAGTCTCTAGCTGCCTCATGGAAGCTTGTTAAGTAGTTAAGTAGTCAAGCGGGGTGAGTCTTGAGGTTGCAGATCTCATTTTTCTGGAGAGGTTTTGGTGAAGCCAGAGCAGTTTGGAGAGATGGTATATTTTCTAAATCATGCAGGGTACTGGAGGTAAGGCACAATAAATTATTTAACTGGGGAAAAAAATTATTTGACTGGGAAGCTTCCTCCCACCCTTCCTTCTTTTCCATGTATGCAGTGGCTGTACACTGTTGCCATGGAGTTGTAGCAGACCAGTCTGCACACTTTTGCAAGCCTCTCAACTTCCAAACCTTTTCAATTCACAACTCCCTGCCCCGACACAACCCCCTTTTTTTCCTGGACAGGAGCTCCTGAATTTAAGCCTTCTGACAGCAGACTTTTCTCTTTCCCTTTTCCCTTTTCCCTTATTTCATAGACTTTAAATTTCATAGACTTTTTTTGATGGGAGCCGTGGATGCCCGAGGCTCTGAGGACCAGACATTAAAGCCACCACATAAAGGAGTCAGAAACCTACAGAGCATAGTGGGGCTGGGCCATAATGTTTAATTAGTCTAAAAATCATTATTTTAATGATGGAACCACTTCTAATTGCATTTACATTCACATGTTTTACAGAATGTGTATAACGTGTATAATAAGTAGTTTTGAAAGAAACAGCCTGCTCCCATCAACCATAGGAAGGGCTGATGTGTGGCTTCATGTTGTGAGGGAGTTCATAGCTGCGAGTGTCATGTGTTTATTTGTGTTCAGGGTCTTTTGTTTGTATTTTAAGAAAACATTTCCCGCTTCTATAGCACCTTTCACTTCCAAGGGCTTGCTCCTGATCTATCAAGATGAGGAGTAACTACTCTATTTAAGTCGGAGATTTATGGCAGTATATATCCATGGCGAGATCAGTATCTGGCTCAAACAGCTGAGTTTACCCAACAAACTTTAACTGCAGTCTGCAACACTCAGGCAGGCAAAGAGGGGAGTAAAGAACCTCCTGTGTTCTGGGATTCTCCTTTGGCTCCTTCCCCCTCTCCCTTTGCTTGCCCTTTCCCTCTGTCCTGGGTTAACCGCCACTGTGTTCTTTCTTGGTCTCGTCTTCCCACTTGCTTCTCTTTTGAGTTCTGATTTTGCCCACTTCTATTTCTGCGCTTTTTCCAAAGCTCCTTTTAACTCCCAATAGTTCCTTTTTGGGTGAATTTAATTTCTTTGCCATTGGACTTCTGGGTTGGGGTGAGGTTTTGGATCTGCCTCTCCTGATTGTTACCTTTTTTCAGATTCATCTATCAGCACAATTAAACCACCCCCACCCCCCATTCCAGTCAGAAGGAAGGGCATTCCTATCATTCATAAATGCTTGCTTTACATGCAAAAGTGCTTGTCTGCATTTTCCCTTCCGTAAATAGTGCTGCATTTTTAATGAGCTTCTCCCTATGTAACATATTGCACAGCCAAATGTTTTAATTTTCTGTCTTTTCAGGTTCTAAAGTAAGTTTTTGCTGACTTTTGGTTGATAATGGCTGATGGGGGTGGTTTTCAAAATATGCATGGGCCTCACCAACTGAAGATTGCTTTTTATTTGATTCATGCTGAGTGTGCTGGCCATTTTCTCTCATTTATCCTGGGGAAGCTTGTTTAAACATCCCTTGCATCCTGTAATTGAATCCACTATAGGAATTCAAGCTTATAGCATCTTTCTCTGGGCCTGTGGAACTTCCTGGGGGTGGTAATCTGCATTAATGATGAACTTTGCAGTATGAAGCCTTCTGTGAGAGACTGTCCAAGGAATAAGATAAGAAATACATTGATATGCTCCATTTTATCTCAAGAGGTAAATGAGGGTACCATGGATCATGATGATAGCTGTCAGCTTCAGGCTGAAATACTCAGCTTATTGGCTCAGCAGTTTAAACAACAGCATAGGGCAAAGCCCCTGCCCGTTGCTTGCTCTGAACTGAAAAACTGGTATGAAGAAAAAGGTGTTTTTTAATCTTTAGGTGCTAAAACAGACTTAGCAATGTGAAATCCCAAGGGTGAGATGGTTTTTTTGGAATTAAACTCTGAATCAGACTTGATCCTATTTTAATTTAAAAAAAAAGAAAGTGAAAGCTTTCTTGAAAATATAAGGACTAATTTAGGTTGTCGGGCCAACTTTTCAGCTGACTGTACTCAGCAGACTTTAATAGAACTCATTATATTTCATGGATGTCAACAAAGCCATGCTGGCCTATGCTATTTAAGAATCCAGCCCCACACCCCTTCCAAATATTTCATCATAAGCATTGTAATATAGGGAGATATTTTAAGATTTGATGTCAAAATAGGGAGCCAGAAAACTATTGGGTGAAATACAAGAGGAAGGAGTTTTCTGGGAGACCAAGCTATCGCTGAAGTCTTGAACCTGACCTTGCACAGCCGTTATTATACAGCACTGCATATAGCCCTAACATTTTGCCGAAAAGATGTGATTCCTGAGAAGAGCAGCTTGTCATCTGAAGCTGGTGTGAGCACATGGGGCTGGTAAGTAACTAAAGGAAGTAGCAAAGTGTAGTCATAGTTTTATTTTTCATGGTGATAATGGTCATTTTAATGTTTCAAAGTGAGGGAGAGCTAAACGTACTCATAGACATATGATGCCAGAATGGATCTGACCTGATAGACTACTGTAGCCTGATCAGGGAAGAGGTTTCTGGCATATACAAGAAACTCTGGTATGAAATTGGACGAAAGCCGCGAAAAAAATTGCCTCCTGGGAGAGCTGAGGAGGGCCATGATGAAAGTGAAAAGAGAGGACAGTGGAGAGAGAGAAAAAAAAAAGTTGTGCAAGGTGCTGAATGTGAAAACCAGAAGCTTTGATGTGATGAGCATTGGCCAGGAAGCGGAAGGATCTGAGGACAGCAGGGAAGGTAGATGACTCTGGATAAATGGACTGGAGGGGATGAGGGCAGAAGCCCGGAGGGGAGAAAGCTTCAGTGAGATGAGGCATGAGATGACTAAGGCTTGGCTGAAAGGCTTCAGCATCATAAATTGGGCAGGCAGATTTAATGGCAGCTTTGACATCTGGGAGAAGAGGGACGAAGAGCTAAAAACGCCCCTAAGAATATGAGTCGGTGAGAGGGACATTGCCACTGGCGATGTAAAAAGGAAGGAGAAAACGCATTAAACTGCCCTCCCCCCGCAAAGGCTACCGTTTCAGAGGCTGAAATTCTGAGCGCGCACAAGTGGATGGGGGGAGCAAGCACCGCCTGCCCCATTAAGCCCCGCTGGATCTCGTGTGGCTGGTACATGGCTTTTCCTTCGCGGAGGGAAGGGCTCTCACCTCTAGCAATTCGGTGTGCCAGCCGCAGAGCTTGCTAGAGAGGTGGGAAGCAGGTATTTTAAGGCGAAAGTGAATTACCTCTCTCAGAGCAGAAGGGGACGTCAAGGAAATAATATGGCTCTCCGATTTACTGTGCGGTAGACCTGAGGTACTGTATCTCACCCGTCGCCCTTGCTCCTGCTCTGCCCTGGAGCTCTTTGCAGCCTGGCTCGCTAGCGCCTGGCGTGTGGAGGAGCAGGCGGCCGGCTCTCAGTCGCAGCCGTGGCAGGGAAGCTGTGCCGAGGCGCAGCCTTTCCTCGGTTGTGGCGTAACGCTGGGAAGCCTGCAGTCCCTTCAGCCCTTCCTCTCCTTTCTCTTCACCCCTCCCGGTTAAATCTGCTCCTAGTTTTAAAGCCCTAAATCTGCTGTGGGAGTTGGTTTGCTGAGGGAGATCCCCGTCCCCCGTGCTGCACGGCGTTGTCCTGCGTGGACCCCAGGCGCGTGCGCGTGGGAAGGCTGCTCTCCGGAGAGGCCTTCGGAGCTCTTTGCTCCCTTTCTGGCACAGCCCACAATCTCAGTCTTCTGGGTACACCCCAAACCCCACATTTTTCTTTGTTTTTTGAAGGTTGTTGCATCTCTTCCTAGGCCACATAGTTTAGGATGGCAGCTGTGAGGAGGAAGCTGTGGTTGGCCCAATGTGACCTAAAACTTCATGTGCCTTTTTGGTACAGATTTCCTGGGCTGTGACTGTAATGAAGCTACGGGCTCCGCTTCCCTGCTCCTTCCCCAGATCTGGTGCGTTTGCCCTGGCTCACATGGGCCAGTCTGCTCCTCTCCTTTTTCCAAAATGCACTGCAGCATCTGCATCTGGTCCTGTCCAGCCTCAAACAGGGCTCTAATTTTCAGTACGTACCGCTCGTGCCGCCTTTGTCAGGCTGGGCCTTTTAAACTGAAAAGTAGGATGCCCACAATTGCTCAGTGCTTTTGAAAATCTTGGCCAGATGGCTTTATAAATGCAAGGAAATAAAATGGTAAATGTCAGTATGGTGAAAATGTGACTGTCCGGGGATATTAAAAGGATGGCATTTCACAGGGAGTCTCTCTCACTCCTTTTTTCTTTTCTAAGAATGCCCAATTTTTTCAACAAGCCACTTGCAAATATGCAGACATTGAAAGATCCTGGGTTAAATGTATCCCTTCCCCAACTCCCTGGACTTCAATAGAGTTGCACCAACACTTGTCTCATCTTTTGTAGCTGATTAATTTATGTTCATTTTTCTTCTGCGGTGCCAGTGAAAGAATTTAATAGACCCCTATTGTTGCCTGCAGATACCCCCCCTCTGTGCAGAGAGGCATCCAGCTCTTCTGTGAGTTGGCATTGTTGTTCTTTCTCTTTTTGATTTCCTTCGTGTAACAGAAAGAGATTACACTAGGGGAGCTAACTGTGTATTTGGCTCTCCAGGGAATTCAATACACGCCTGCAATTAACCTGCATTTAACTGGCCATTGGATGTTGCTATTCCTCTACAATAAACACAGATGGTAGGCAGTTTTGACTGAGTATTTGTATACTGCAGGTTGGCACAGCTCAAGTCAAAATAAATACAGTTTCCAGACGGCTCAGATCCTTGCCTCTCCTTTTTGCTTTTTGACAGAGGAGAGGAAAATCTGAATAGTGTCCAAAAAAGAGCTTCTCGTTTGGCCCCCAGAACAAATATTTCGCCTGAGGGCTGAAGTTGACTTCAGATCTCAGCCCCATCAGTCTGTCAGAGAGAGAGTAAAAGGAGAAAAATTTTTTAATCAGAATTTAGGAGGGAAAGTAATTCAGTGGGCAGGAAGGTACATTTTGAATTACACTTAATATCAAAAGCTCTCATCTTACTAGTGCTTGGAATGTTGCACAGCTTTATTCCTGTCATGGGCTGCTCAAGTTTGGTGGATTAAAATAAGATTTTGGAGGTTTGTGGACTAAATTACACCTTTATGAATTTCTCATTCTAGAAAGGGGAGTGAATGTCTTCCAAGTGGAATAGCTTTTTTTTTTTTTTTACTTTACTTGTTTGGGGAGGGAAGGTTGTGGGTTGGTATGAGCACCTCATTAGCTATTAATTATTTTCCTCATTCACAAAAACAAGAGGCTTCCTCATATGCCAAAAACACATTGTGGGAAAAACTGAGCTCTAGGAAGATTTTTAAAAATAAAATAAAAAAACCATGGTTGTTAAGTTTAAAGAAATTGAGCTAAGCATATAAAAAATCTGCCACCAGGGTCAAACTGGATGCCATGCGTATTTTTTTTTTCATTAAAGGAGTGCAGATTTTGAGCCCGAGCTATTATTTCCGGTGACTTGAGGCCCTCCGGGGGCAGCAGTGAAATGGAAAAGAGCACGGCAGCCTGCTCTTGGAACTGATGCTCACTGAATCTGAAAGGTCATGTCATGTTTTCTGGCAATTGACTCAATGGGTTTGGATTCTACAACATAAGGTCGGGCCGTTTTCACTCAGCACATGTTTACTGGGGAATGTGCCTTCCAGTTGTTTTCACATTGACCTTATTACCCTGCCACACTGATGAGCCTGGCACAAAAACTACTTTTTGTATTGCCGTGTGCACCACACTCCTTCTCCTGCCCCCCCCCCCCCCCAAAAAAAAAACACTGTTACTTTGGGCTGCAGATGGAGGATTTAGTGTATGCATTGCCCTCGCTCCTAGCCCTCTGCTCTCCTTGCCCCTGTTGCAAGACAGTTGCACAGAAGCCCATTTACTGCACACTTTGGAAAGACAAGAGAGGGTGCAGTGGGACCGACTGGCGCTTGGCCCCYGGGTTTTGTGTGCGTCTGATAGGAAAGCCAGGGAGGAGAGGAGGCGCAGGCTCTGGACTGTAAATGCTAGCAGCAGGGACTGTCTTGTTCTGCGTTTTTACAGCATCTGCTGTAATAGCCTTTCTCAGTGCTCCTGTGCTAGATGTGGCCACAGGGTGCATGGATGCTGGGAGGGCAGGGCTCACCGCTTGTGGGAATGTGCTCTGCACTCACTGGGCAGTGGTAAAAGGGATGGAGGCAGCAGTTCCCTCTCCTCTTGGTAAATCTGCTCCTTCTGTACAAAATACATTGGCCAAGCTTTACAGGGATAAAGAAAATACTGCTGCTATTTCTGCAAACGCATTGGCAGCTCTCTCTCATTGCAGCCACAGAAGCTCTTGTGCTGAGAACACAATATGTGTCTCTGCCACCCTTTTAGGCTGAAAAAAAGTGTTTTGGGCATCAATTTTAGGAGTCATAAATTGAATCTGAAGAGTTTATTATTACTCGGAACACTCCTGTGTTTTAAGCAGTTTGAGACAAATATGAGCTAAGACATTTGCAAAACGTCATTGATAGAGACAAGGAAACAAACCCATGAGTGTTTTTTCTGCCAAGGCATTGCTTAACCTTGTCCTGCCACCTGTTTGTCAACCCTGGCTGCCCCAGTAAGAAAAAATGTTGCACTGCTTCGTCATTGTTTGGATATTGCTCTTGCAGTACGGTCAAGCAGATTTGCAGCAAATCCACCCTCAGAGAATGATTTACTGTGATGTTACAGGGGAGCATCGGGACCTCAGGAAATGGGAGTTCTGATTCTGTCTTGGACTTTGTTGTCCAAGCGTGAAACCAGGTGGTGTGTTTTTTTGGAGACCACTCTGCAGCCTGATGAGGGGAAGCACCATATAAGAGCTAAACATCATTTATTAATTTCTTAATAAGCTCTGAAATGGTTCAGATGCAGAAGACCCGAACAGGACTTTGGATGTGTTTCTGTTGACCATAGTTTGATTAGAAAAAGAAAAAAGAAAACGTGTAGTCACTTAGTATTTTCCATCAGGACAGCTTTTGTCTGTGAGCTGCACTTTAGGAGAAAACTAGCTGGGGAGCTGTGAAGGAGACTCTCTCGATGCTATGGGAAACATACCATGACTCGATTCCTGACTCAGGCATCTCCTATATTGCGTGCTTGATACTGGTGACGTGAATATCTCCTCAGGATATAAAGCACCATGCAGAAATGCCCAAGAGAGCTCTGGAGCAGGAACTGGTGCAGCCACAGCAGCCTGTGGCTGTGTCCAATATGTTTAGGCCCATAGGCAGGCTGAAGGTGTGGTATTGCTGAGGAGGAGGGTTAAYGCGTTAGCATAATTATTCTGCTTCCAGGAGGCGCTGATCCTGCTATGTAGACACACCAGCCTGTTTGTTTGGCACCAGCCTGGCTACCACATTGCGCAGTGCCACAGTAGGCGGTGTAGGGAAGCCTGTCATGGCAGATTGTTCCCGAAGTCTCACTCAGAACGTGACTGCGGTTTCGCATTCTGATATGGTCGCTCAGGCAGTTTTTGGAATCTTAATTTCTGCAAAACATGCAAGCTCTTCTGCTTTTGCAAGTCCGTCYTGGGTAAACCTCTGCCTGATCTAAACCCTCAAATGAAGCTTTCTTGGACAAAATCCTAGCTTTTGTTTTGGCAAAGTGAACACTGCATACTGAAAGACATGGAATAGAGGATCTAGAAAATACTTCTGAAAATGTGTTTGTTAAAGTCTGGAAGCTAATATTGATTTCACTGAGATGACCAAGGCAAGACTCAAGAAACACTCCGATGTTCACTTTAACCTGAAATAGAGAGCCAGTGATGTTTTGGCTCTCTGTGAAGTTCCCTCATTTTACAGTGATAAGGATTAGACTATTTGAATTGATTCACATAGTTTGTATCTGTTTTCCTAATAATTTAGTAGTGCTGCGTACATATTCACTTGGACTGGAAGCCGCCTTAATGAATCAGACTGTTGATTTCACAAGAGTGTAACCCTCAAGGATAAAACTCCTTGGAAGAGTATTCAAAGCTCAGGTAGTTTGTCTTGGAAGGCAGCATCCTGTTTAAACTGTGCGATACCCTTTCTTAACTAAGATTGCAAATGCCCTGTGGCTGGCTGTTCTGCTCTCATTTAAGATGACGGCTATGGATTAAGAGCCCTAGGCTTTGGCTAACTTCTATAGGCAAGGCAATGAACCCCCAGGGTCTAATTCAAGGAAAGTTGTGCAGGTGTCATAATTAGCAGTTTCCTGTTAAAGCTCCACAAATAAGCTGTAATCCTCAAGGTATTAGTCTCCAAAACCCCTTACAGATTTGTGTTCGGACCAAATAATATTCATCTGTAACCTTTTCTTAATTGCCTAAGCTGCACGTTTAACTACCCTGGACTCACTGGTCTAGATTTTGCCAAAAATCAGATGTGAACAGGGATTAATGGTTCCAGTTGCTCACACTAGCTAGCCACCATGCCGAGTGCAACTTGCCCTTAAATGAGGCTGGGGTGCACAACAGGTGAGTCAGACCTGAATGGAGGACTTCAGTTTCCTGTTATCCCTCTCACCCTTCAAGGCCAATAAACATGTCATAAAGGGAGAGAAAAATGTGAAAAGTTAGGAAGCAAAACACAGCCCTTAATGGTCTCTGCATGTGCTGCAGGCACCTTCCAGTGAAAGTTGAGGTACCAGATTTTTTAGCACTCRGCCAGGGACGCCTCCCCCTCCCAAATGCAATAGCACGTAGACTCCAACACAAGTGTTCTTGGACTACCTGATACCGGCGGTGTGTGAGTGCACGTGTGTGTGCATATACATCTGCAGCGAGGGAGAAAGAGAGGGAGGGGTGTTAATTGCCAGTGTGAGTACATGTCAGGCAGATACAGAAAGTTTCTCAGATTCCACGAACAGCAGGGCATCTGAGGACTTTAACGTTTTTCACAGCACAATAAAACTACCAGTGCCAGCTGGAGCCTTCAGCCAAACTGTATGCCTTAGAGCTTATATGTTTCACATCACTGAAGGCTACATAATACTTTCAGCTGGCATTGCATTCCATTTGATATGTCTGGGGATGGAGATAGTTAGTTAAATAATCACATCGGCTGATGTGTTAGCTGAAACAATAGTTCCTTCTCTCTCTCCCTAAATACATTTTGGGAGTATTAGTTTGGGAAGAGTGGCACAAAAGCTTCTCATCTCTCTTTTCTTGATCTGTTTCTTCCTTTGTTTAGCCTCTAAGTGTTGACAGGTTGTGATGATGTTACTTCTCTTAGCATGAATTTTTGTGAGACAAAAAGATGGATCTGGTCAGGTTTTTAAAACAGATCAGAGATAAGTCAGAGAGACATAAAAGCTTCATGGTTTGTTTATTCCGAAGGGGAGAATTTAGCCTGAGTACTGGATAGTGTGGGTTGGAGGAGGTGGAATAGGAAACCATTTGTTTAAGATAAAGTCATTGTGTTCTGTCTCTTCAATTTGTAAGTAAAAAACCCAGAAGATATGTACATGCAAAGCACATGGGAACAGAATCATAATTTCACTATTTAAATATAAATAAAATATTCTCTGATCAGCCAAGAAAAATCCTCAGKCTCCAGAAAGTCCCTTTAAACCGCAAAAGCAGCACCTGGAGTTTTGAGGTGTTTATGGAAATATATATGTGGTGTTGTGACTCAATGCTTTGTTTGATAATGAACATGCTGTTGTCTATTTGATCATAAAATAAGCAGAAGTGGAGAGAGAGCTGCTATAGGGATATATGGCTGATCACCGCAAATAGTTCTGTAGCGTTTTCTTTACTACAGTCTTTGTTGAAGTTTAAGATATATTTTTTCAATGATTCAAGTATGCAAAAATGATGTTTGGAAGTCAGTTAGATAGTTGAGTCTGCAGCTTTCAGTGTATGAATCTAGAGGTTATGGATAGCACGGGAAAGTGGAAAATAATATAGATAAACTTTTTGGTCAGTTCATTTTGGAAGAGAAGCCTGTATTAACAATCAGATTTTAGCAATATATCCTGATTATGGTAGGTTTGGGAGGCTGCTTGTGCACAGCAGTGATTTCTTGACCTGAGAGAGGCTCTGAAGGGAATTTTGAATCAGCTTTGCAGGCACATGGAGCATCTGGTGGTGCAGCTGGAAGAGAAGTCTGAGGTTCAAAGGGAGTAGCAAAAGCAAGGTTCAAGGAGGAGCTGGATCCCACAGAAAGGTCCAGCTGCATGTATCTAGTGGACCGTGTGCCTTCAGGAAAGACAGTGAGGCACCTAATTTACTCCCAAACAGGAGTTTTCACTAAATACATGGAAAAACTGAACAGCCATCACAGAAAGTCATAGGTGTTTTGAAGAATCTACCATCACAGAACTTTAAAGCAAGAGCAAACTGGAGCTATTTTAGTGAGCTATAGAAAGGGAAAAGAGGAATGTTGCTGAGATGCAATGAATCCCTTCTGAGACTCCAACTGCAAAATTGTTTTCCAGCCTTGTTCTTGTAAAGTTTGCTGTGTTTGTCTGCATAGGTTCCTTAAGCCATGATACCTTTCACTCCAGATAATCTCAACCAGCATTCTCTATCATAAAAAAGTCATTAATCTTGCAACCTCATGTGTCACATACAGCAAAAAACCTGGGCAGACGGACAGGAACAGACTCCAGCTCAGCTGGGCACCTGCAGGGCAAATATAACACCTTGTGTTGATTTCCTCTTTACACACTTTGGGACGTAACAGTATTAATCCTTGGGTAGTGGACAAGTTTTTCATATGGATGTAAAAGAATGAGGATGAGGACCAAGTTGGGATTTGAGTACCTTGTTTCACTCTTTGTGTGTTACAAATGAGCAGGCAAGAGGTCAGATTCTCTTCTGCTGTTGGAATGCTTAAATTGTGGAGTTATGTCTGGTTTAATTTCAAGGCAGGAACTATATGGAGGACAGACTGTTAGGGTTTGCTCGGTATGTGACAAGGCAGGAAAGACAAGAGTTGTGCTAATGGAATGGTCCCTTCACTCTCCTGCTTGCCTGGAGATTGAAAGGGATTTAACATAATGGGTTTCATCCTCCTAAATGGAGCCTTTGCTTTCAGAAGTATTGAACTACTCTATATTCTGCATTAGTAGAGTTGTGTAGCTGAGTCTTTTCCTTCTTCTCAAGTTTTAATATCAGGATATTCTAGGAACCTTGACAACCTAAGTTTGCAGGAAACTTACACAGATGAAGTAAAAGAAGCTATCCAATTTGGTGTGTTTTTAAACTTGCTTTCGTCTTCAGCCTTAAGTATTGTTAAAACTTAAGCTGTAAGTGTGGGTTTTTCCCTGACACAAATAACAGAACTTGCAAATTTTCTTGCAAACTTTTGGCAAGGCAATAAAACCTGGTTTTCTTTTTCCTCTCTTTGTCCTACAGTGATGTGCGAGTGCATGTAACCAATGATAATCCATTACGATCTCTAAATTTTTGCATAAAATGTTATGCAAAATTTTCTCAAGCTTCTTATTTATTTTCTCCCTGGGAAATCACTTTTATAAACAAACACAGTTTGCTACTATAATATTGTGAAACATTGCGATTGTTTACACTACCTGTTGATGTTAGGTTAGAAAGCCAGTTTCTCCTTCCTTCCTATAATCAATGGAGAAATATGAACTCTTTCTTAATATGGGTCTCTGAGTCACTCTGTGGAGAAGCCCCTCTCTTTCCACTGGTTATGTAATGAATGTGATCTCCCAAACAAGACACCTGTGTTAGATGCTAAATTTACGCAATGTGAATGCCCTCATTGTTTTTGGTTGTAGACATTCCCTCCACATTTGTTTGAAGTGACTGAAACATTCTTTTAATTATGAAGAGTATCCTATGATGAGAATTAGGGGTATCAGTGAAGACAGAGCATCAGGCTTGTTTTGAAGCTGTTAAGCTCCCACAGCGGTGCTAGCTCTGCAGTGTGCTTTTCACTCTCTGCATTGCTGAGTGCATTTGCATCAAATAATGAAGCCACCTTTCCACATGCAATCACAAGCTATGTTGAGTTGTAGCTATGTGTCCATCCTGCTGGATGATGATATTTAAGGAAAGCATTAAGAGCTATGTTTGCAAGATGAGATCTTTCTTATTTCCTGGGGGCCCTTCAAATCTTGACCTTGCTCCAGAAAGAAAGCCACCTGTGAAAGCATCAGCCCCTGTCAGCAACTCCTGATTGCAACTTGGAGGGAGCAGCACATGCTTCATGTGCTGGAGGAGTTCTGAAACTCCGTACAGTATTGTACACTTGTGCTTTAAAAGCAGCTCTCTACTCTGATAGCAATGTAACCATTTACTTTATATGCTCCAGCTCCTTGGTGCAGGCGCTGAGAATGTCATAGGTGAAAGCTAGGTGTAAACTTTGGCCTGCTGTAACTTCCTCACTACGGGTTTTGAACAGGAGTCTGTATCACTGATGACCTTCTCATTTGAGGTAAATATGAAAGTTGTAAATTGCCTTGTTCATCTTGCACCTGAAAGCTACTGATACTGAAGGACAAAAGTGGGAGATGAGTTGACAAGGTGGTGTTACATCACAGAGATGTGAACGGAAGACCTCAGATTGTTTCAGTTCACCCTTGATATCTGACTGGAATTGGGAATATCTTTTCCTTCAGACTTCAGCAGTTTGTCATGTTAGGCCGTATTATGCCACGTTATGTCACTCTGAAACCCTATCAGCATGCTCTTTATATTTTTACACTGACTGATTTAAAGGGGATCAATCAATGAAATCAATGGCAATGAATATGGGGCAGAAAAAAGGCAATGCTTTCTCATGCAGCACAGGAACTGACTGTCGTGGGAGGTTACAGAAGCAATTGCTGTGACTGAACATCAAAGGCTGAACCATTTTAAGAAATTGCTGACGTTTAGAAAAAGTTACGCATACAGGAATAAAAGGTACTGAATACTGGATATCTCCAGAGTCAAGGCCAAAATAAGGCAATCAAGGCACAACTCCACAGAGGAGTTGACCCTTTAGCCCCACGCAGCTGTAGGAATCTGTTCCTGCCTCAAGTATGCTGGACTAGATATATCCCACTGTCAGTCCAGTGTGGGCAATCTAACCTTTCATAAGTTTTGCAGCAAAGAGTAATGACTATCAGCTAACTTCTCTGTGAGGTCTTCTACCTCTCTAGGTCTGCCTGTGGGCTTTGCTTCTTGGTTGTGCCTCCTTTCTTCATATGTTTTCTGTATCGTGTAGCGCAACATATGTTAGGAGTAATTCACCTTGTTCTGAAATGTGAGGGATGGGTTCCTCTCAGAGGCAGATCAACAGACTTCATGGCCCCCAAGAGCATGAAGGGGGAAAATGTGGTCTTCTGGGCCAAAATCTACTGGTATTGAGTTAGTATGTGATTTCCATAACTGTTTTCCCCTTCTATGATCTGTATTATATATTCCCTCTCTGTCTCTGCATTACTGAGAAATTCTCTGCAGCAAAAGGTTACTTTTAGATAATCAGTGCATAATGTTCCTGTTGCAATTACTAGGAGTAAGTGAATAATGTCTTTTCCCCTAGCCTCATAATGAAAATGGCCTTCCAGGTTCCTAAATACTTGAAAATATTTGCTGTGTTGAGGAACTGATGACAACTCTGACTAATTCAGTACAACTCTGCATCTAGTTTGACTTTCTAAAGTTCATGAAACTGTTATGATAGACTGGAAGTTATCCTGCCATGACCTAGACACTGTTTTGCTTCGGGCTCAGTATGCTCCTTGTTATTAAACTTATCATAGAAGGTCTTAAATAACCTGACTTGTTCATCCCAGTGATGAACAGAACTAGGGTATGCACCATCTTGCTCTTGAACTCTTGTACATGAAAATACCCTGGGAGTATCTGCTTTGAGTGTGTGTATGTGCAGAACTAAAAGACTCATAGTTTCTGCCTTCTGGACCTACAAGGAAAAATATCTGAGTTTAGCAGGGAATTCTACCTATTTGTTATATTAGCTGAATTATCTTTTAGCTAGTAAACAAGGGCTTTTATTTATTTTAGGAAGGAGCTATGATTTATGAGACTTTCAAATTCCTTCTCCTTAGTATGTGTAAACTTGCTACCCCTATGCACTTCTGTCTTGTGGCATTTCTGTAGGACTTGTTTCTTCAATGAGCTTATGATTTCAGAGAAGAATTTTCCCAGGTCATTTTTGTTTTGCTTAAGCCTCCTTCACATGCTTGCATACCAATAATCCACCGATAGTTGCTGAAATCCATTTTGAAGTCCTTAATTGTTGTCTGAGTATGTGACCTCTTTAGACATTACAAGTGCTGTGGCTGCTATAAGATTCAAAGATGAGAAGAAGAGGGAAATTCATCTCTGGATAGCCATATGCTCTGGCATTGCAGACAGTGAGGAGATGGAGGTACCTGTTAAAAGAATAAGGAAACCTGTGTGGAGTCAGATGATATGCCACATATCGGGAAGAACACTGACTGGCTATAGATCTGAAGGCTTTAAGAGTTGTGGAAAGAGGTGGATAAATTCAGAATCCCTGAGCTTGGATCTATCTTCCAAATACTGTCCAGCCTTCCTCTGAAGAAATGGAAATTCTTTTAATTCATAATGGCTTTGGCAGAGTTCCACGTGTCTGTTTTATGTTACATGAAGAACAACTTCCTTTTGCTTGTTTTGAACAGAATCTTTATCTATTGGTCCCTCATTCTTGTATTGAAGGGATGGTGAACAGTCCATCCATGTCCAGCTCTCCAGACCACTCTTAATTTTACAGACCTCTAAAATAGTCTCTAAGTCATCTCTTTTCCAAGCTGAAGTCCTAAAGAGTGTCAACAGACGTTGTTCCATACCTTCTCTCTGAATCTTTTCCAGTTCTAATATATCCTTTTTGATGTGAAAAGACCTCAGTGGATTTAGAATCAAGATCTTCTGTTTCTGGATTTTAATTCTAAGCACATTGGTAGTCACCTCTAATATCTGCATTTCAGCATTTKTCTTCTCAAGAGAAGACATGTCAATGATGTGAGGGTGACCTGCCCCTCTTCCCTCATTGGATTATTCTCCATCTGTGTTATAAGATACATAGAGGCAGCTGGAAGGAAGATGAAGGCAAAAGCTCCAATTACATCATGATTGAAAGTCCTTGAAAATGAGCTGGGGCTGATGATACTTTTTAAGTAGGATCCACTAATGACCTTAGCAGGTTGTGTCTCCAAGCCAGTTTTTGCAGGCAATCCTTTCTGAATTGTTTCAACGGGATCTGCTAACCAAGCAAACATCTGCAGTGTAGATATTGCAACACATTAGGTAAACTAGGTTGTTTTCTGAAGACTAGTTTCAACCGTCTGTAACCATTTATCTTGGTTCCATCACTTTGCATGCAAAACATTGTAAAAATGCAGAAGCGTACGATTGGCACAATGTTATTTTTTTGCTGCCAGTACATCCCCAGAATGTGGACTCAATGCCTTAGGGCCTGGGGGTTGTTTTTTTTTTCCTATGGGAGACTTCATTCCATAGCAAGCAAAACACAATTGGATCCCAAACAACATCCTAACTATTAAAAGACTTTCAGGCTTGTCTGCTACTAATGGAACCCCCAGCCCCTCTGCTACTTGTTAAAACCCTTAAGCTAATAAGGCAGTCTTCCACACTCTGACCTTGGGCTGACAAATACAAAATATCATCCAAAACTGATCAAACTCAGTTTAAACACTGAATTTTGAAACAATTAAAAAGATAAATAAAGAGCTGAAGCTAGAAAATAAAGATGTTGCCTAGAATACTGTTTACTACTTAAGAATGATTGGAAACCCTCAAAGTTTTCATGGCAAAGACAGTTTTTTAGCTTTACTATTAGCAGTGGAATTTAGTCTCACTGTATGGGACTTGCATAYTGGCATCTCTTGAATGATTTTTAAGAAGCACCCTGGCATTAAGGACCAATAAAGCTAGGGGTTGTTTCCATTAATAACCTTCACTGATTAAATGAGAAAGAGAAGGAATAAAGGGTTTCAAAAGTGGAGGTCACTGTAAATGGGCCATTCAGTCTATTCTTTCTCTACTTCTGAATCTTCTTTGGGAGTAGGAAATGCTATTACAGTGTTCAGATTTACAGACAAAACATGAACAAACAATGACCAAAAACCCTGCCTGCAATTCTAATCAGCCACATGCCACTGGGCTTTCAAAAGGAATCTCTGCCTCTTTTCTCAAAGCTGATTTTTTTTCCCCATCTCAGTTGTGTTTGGGAACAATCTGCAATTTGGTGATTTAGGCTGTTCTGTGAACCACCTGATCTTGCTCTTCTTCTGAATTCTTTTCAGTGCTAGCTGGATAATACTTGCATTGAGTCATAGCAGCCACTTGTAACCCCTTCTCCACTTCACTGGGCATGGAGGTGTTTTAGTTTCCTCAAACATTCTTCAGTCTCAGCGTAAGAATGGAAAATGCATTGGCTGTCTCATTTGTTCTAAATGCTCTAAACAATGAAGCATAAGTCCCCGAAACACTTTATTCTACTGTTCTTTTCAGCTGGTGCCTGCTTACTGGTGTCTGCTTCTTTGGAGTCCACCACTCTCAATTATCTTGCCAGACTAGCTCCAAGTTGCTTAAATGACCCCTACACGTTTGTTTGTATTTCTCTGCATCTTTTGAAGTACCCTCACCTTGCATCACAGCCGTGTGTTTCTGCTGCATCACTTCACTGGCTCTTTGCCAGCAGTCGTTTCTGGGACATTTATACCATATACTCACTTCTGATCCTAAAGGCCTGGGAAGATTGTGCTGCTCCATGACAATATAGGTGCAACACATTCCTGTGGAAATAATTCTAATAATAAAGCAGTGTATAATCTGCAGAGGCTTTGCCAAACATAATTTAGTGACTGGTTATTTATCAGAGATGGAAACTATTTATTTGTGATGTTATAAACGCCAGCTTTTTTCTAGAAAAAGGACACTTCTATCAAAACTTTGTTTTGCTAGAACCCAAACCTCCACCAAAAACTCTTTCACTTCCAGGCAACAAGGAAAATTATGAGCCAGTCCTACTTTTGCTATCTCTACTTCTGTAAACCTTATTAACCCTGCTCATATTTGTTGTTATGTGTGATGTTTTAGTCCTGTATAGAACAAATTATAACTAAGGCACTTGGGAAACTTGGGCTCAGTTCCTGCCTTTGCCGGAAATTTTGAGTACTTTTCTGTTCTTGACCTTCAAAATGGGGGACAGAAATAATTCCTGTGTCATTTTGTGTGGTTAGAGCATAATTTCTCAAGGCTTAGCAACTCCCATATCACTCTTTGCATGTCTGTGTGGTGCCAAATATAACAAGGTCTCATTGTCACTGTTGGTACTTTTATGTGGTATTGTAACCTGAGTTATACTTAAATAAGGTAGGACGTGGTGTGTCTTCAGTAGAGAGTAGAAGTTTACGTGGCTCTTACCTTTCCTTCAGACTGTTCCACTGATTAATGTTGATGAGCTTTTCACAGTTGGGGTCTCAGCAACCTTCTTTCGGAGGTGGCATAAATTAGATGTAAAAGAGGGAAATGCATTGCACAGGCCCCCTGGTAAGATCCTGGGAAGGAGTTTGGCTTCCCAGTTTAGTTTATAATATTTATTTCACTGCAAATAGTTTCATGGCAAGTAGTTTCTTATTGTCAAAGGCACTTTCCATTCACTTCATAAATTACTAGGAGCTTTGACAAGTCCTTCAGATTTGTTTTCCCCTTTCCTTGCCCCAATGTGTTACAAAAAAGGCTTGATGGATATTTTGAAATTTGACAGGCCAGTAGATCTTTCTGAACTAAAATACACTCTAGGTTTAGGGGCATCACAGAAGCCAACAGGGAGAAAAGGAAAGAACATGAAATCATATTGAGGAATGTTTTTCTCTACAGCAACAAACCATGAGCTTTTATATCTTATCAGAAGCTTTGAAGAGTGGGGAAATCTATGTTTAAAAACAGAGCTCCTCCGATCACATCAGTGAAGCTCTGGTGAAAATGCAACTTGTTCTGACATTATTGTATGTTTCTGTATCATGATAGTGTTTTATCATATTCATATTCTGTATATTTAAAGCAGAGAGGTTCTTATTCATTGCTTTTTAGCTGTTATTTGCCAGTTGCCTTGAAATCTTTTCCAGTAGTATGTGCTCACTCTCTCACTCTGACTACTCGAAAAGAATCAGATTAAACATTTTTGGAGGATTTTCTATTCTCTTTCCTACTTTTGGTGACTTTTTTTTTCCAAACGTATTTCAAGTGTAAATGTAATTTATTTGGTTCATTGTTGCACATCAGGAAGATGCCTGAGCTCTTGATTTCTTCCTTTTTTTTCATCAAACCTGAACAAACACACATGATCTTCTTATGAATCTGTGCTTGATGTCATGAAAATTGCATTTTCCCCTTAGAAAAAGATTTTTTGAAGTTACCATTTACTGTTAGCATGAATTTAATATCTTAGACAGCACTTTTATTACTGTAGCTGGATGCAGCATATAATAAAATGAAGTAGGGTCAATGCCTAGCAAAGAGTTTTATAAGAGAATGGATTTGCAATGTAATTTTAAAAAGTATCTATTTATTTCCTTATCAGGGTATCTAATATCACTGTGGCCCAACTCACAAACTTGAGCAGATTCTTCAATTAAACTTTAGTCCTAATATATTGTGGTCTTCTGTTAGCTTCAGCTACCTTCGTGTTGAAGGCAATGCTTGAATATGTTCCAATCATGAAAGCTTCCAGAAATGGGGCTTTTAATAAGACAACGAATCAGATGAGGGCAAAGGGAAATCTTCAGCATTTACTGGGAGTTTCACCCAAACAAAATAAGAGTAGGGACTTCAGGATGTGTCCCATGATCCAGATTAATAATGTTAATAATGCTTCAGAGGGTAACAGCATCTGTTTTATGGCTATTCACAATCTAGAACATAAGTCCTGCTCTTTAGAGTATGGAATATTGGTCAAGACACCAGGCTTATCCCCCGTGCTTTGTGAAGAGTGTCATGCGATCTTTAATATCCATCCAGACAATCAGGAGAAATGCAGATTGGATGAGTGTTTAATTTCTCATTTGAAGGGTGTCATTTCCAATATTAACCTCACCCATGATAAAGCTGCCCCAGATCTGGGTATCTGCCTACTTTATATTGTGTAATGTGACATGTATTACTTCTTGACCCACAGGCAGGACATTAAATAGAAGCAATGAGAGAAATGCTAAATTATTTTTACTATAATTTTTAGTTCTACACATACAGTCTTCTGGATCTGAGTTTAAAAAGAGAGTAGGGATCAACCAGATATTAAAACTATGTTTTCAGATTTTCTTCTTTAGATATTTCTTTAAATTTCTAATATGAAGACAAAGCATTACTTAGAAAAGAGGAGAAAGTTTAGTGAAAGTTAGTGGACTAGAGCATCAGCAGATGGAGAAGAGAGAGACCCAGTAAAGCTAATCACTGGTATATATCTGCTGAGAATCCAACCCATTTCGTCCTTTGCCACTCTTTCACTYTATAAATCTAAATTGAGGCTTTTCTTGTTTTTTCATTCTTGTTTTCATTTGTTACCTTGGCACTTCAGACTGTTTGACTGTACATCTTTCATAAAATGCCTTGAGATGTCTCAGCATGATAAGGTGCTAATTAAATTGAAGTTGTTGTCAAAGTGGGAGAGGGAGCGAGAGTTCAGGGCTACCTAGTTCATACACTAGTTTAGTTGATGACTTTAGTGGAACTAAACAGGAAAGCTTCAGGCACTTATGAAATCACAAAACTTATGCTAACTCATATTAGGTAGCTCTCAAAAGTTTATTGATTCAGTTTGGATGCATACTCAAAAGCCAGGGCTTAACCTTAGGTAAAATCTCTTGAGTCTGTAAGAATGTGTCGAAAAAGTAAAAGAAAAAAAAATAGTTCCAAGGTCTTGGGGATGGAGCTAGTTCTTCCTGCTTTCAGCATGGTGATGAATTTTACCAACACTGTTCTCATCTTAACTCTTCTCTCTTGTAGCCACATTGCATGTGTTATGCTGCTGTTTGTTAGGACTCTTCTTAATAAAAGAAGCTTTTGTGATTGGCTGTTATTGAGATCCAACTGAAATTCTAACGTCTGAGAAAGGTATTTATTCACCAAATGATTTTATACATATCTTTAATTTCCTAAGAGTTCCTGGAATTGTATTTCACAGCTGGCCTGTACATTTTAATTTTATATAACAATTTCAGGTTACCTAGAATGCATCACTTAATGTCATGTTAAATTGTAATTGCATTCAAAAATATGTTCTTTATTATGAAAACTGTTATGAAGGAGACATAGCCACTTATGTTCACCTAGAGCTTTATAAACAAAGCTTTACCTCTGTGATAGTCAACATAGTATCTTTCAATCAGGATGAAGATCATAACTTGCTAAATAGTAAGAGGATCAGGTAAACACCATAGACTCTGAAGGCTTCATGTGAAGGCTTTATGTGAATTTTTTGAAATTAATGGGTTTATAGAAGTTGGGCATATAACTTAAAACAAAAGTAGGTGGACTAAGACTAATTTCTAAATTGCTTGAGTGGCGTAAGTTTATCTTCATGTGGGAAGAAAGAGAAAGAAGGAAAATGGTAATTGGATGGCTTCAGGTCTTTGTTTTGGGTTTGCTTTGAACTCTAGAGAGATTTTGTCAGTTTCCAAATCGTTTTTTGGCATGCTAGATATAAGTCCAACATTTTAGGATTTTGTTCTATATCTCAATAGCACTGGGAGCATTGGCTTTGTAACAACCCCAAATTTGGCTAAATTAGCTCTGCTAGGTAGTGCTAACAAAGACGACTGTAAGAGGTGAGGCAGCCTGACTCTATGCTTGGATCTGAAGCTGGAACCAGGATACATGGAGAGAGTCAGAACTCAGAGAGGTGAACCCCAACGCAAGCGAAGGGTCAGAGAGGGGCATGATGGACATCAATTATTGACTAGCCTGCAGAATGACAGGAGATGCCATCTTGATTAAAGCTACCTTTCCCCACAGCCAAAAGTCTGTGCCAACTACAGGTAAATAAAAGGGATTGTTCAACTATTGCTAACAGGCTTCACCTGAAGTCTGTTGGCTCCAAGTGCAGTGATTCTGACAAAGACACATGTAAGCTGAGGTTTGCAAAGGAATAATGACGATGGTTTGAAAACCATGATTGAAAAGCGCTCTCCAGAAAAGCTGCTGAAAAATGCTGAAAGGCATCTCCCCATACTGTTTTACATGGGCCAGTGGTAATACTGTAACTACCATGCAAAATGGTGTATGCTTGTGCTGCGCATGCCGGCAGTCAGTGGTATGGGAAAAATTCATTCCTCATCTTCTGTATTTGAATAAAAGCATCAGAACAAAAATTTCTTTCTCAGGAAAAGTTACAGAACCACAGAACCATTGAGATTCAAAGGCATCTATGGAGACTGTCTGGTTCAACCTCTCCCCCCGCCCCCCAGCAAAGCAGGGTCAGCTAGACCAGGTTGCTCAAGGCCAACTCCAGTCCTGTTTTGAATGTCTCCAAGGATGGAGACTCCGTAGCCTTTCTGGGATACCTGTTCCAGTGTTTGACTGCCCTCACAGTAAAGAAGTTTTTTCTTATGTTTAAATGGAATTTCCTGTTTTTCAGTTTGTGCCTGTCACCTCTTGTCCCTTCACTGGGTACCACTGAAAAGAGTCTGGCTCCATCTTCTTAACTTCCCTTCAGCCTTCTCCTCTCTAGCTCTCCAGCCTCTCCTCATATAAGTGATGCTCTCACCAGTGCTGAGTAGAGGGGAAGGATCACCTCCCTCAACATGCTGGCAATTCTTATCCTAATGCAGCCCAGGATGCTGTTGGCCCTCTTTGCCACAGGAGCACATTGCTGATGCATGTTCAGCTAGTCCACCAGAACCTCCAGCTCCTTTTCTGCAAAGCTGCTCTCCAGCTCTTCGGCCCCCAGCATGTACTGGTGCATGGGGTTATTCCTCCCAGTTGCAGGGCTTTGCATTTCACTTTGCTGAACTTCATGAGATTCCTGTTGGCCCATTTCTTCAGCCTGTCGAGATCACTCTGAATGGCAGCAAAACCATCTCATGTATCAAAGTCCAAGTCAGTGACCTTTTAAAGGCCACAGCAGAAAACCTAGGGACTCAGCAGAGTGTCTGGGAAACTGTTTCTCTCCCTTGGTTGTGCACGGGAGAGGTGGTCGTAGCTGTGGCCTCTGTGCCTAGACACAGGGATAGTGATTGTTCCCCCCAGGACCTTTCTGTTCTCTGTGCAGCAGAACTAAGGTGATTTCTCTTCCCATGAGCTGGAGAGAGTGGTTTGACCATTTGTGAATGTATCTTCCAGTGATATGAGCTGAGAAATGCTTCTTCTCTTTGCATATATCATCTAATAACTCAGGAGTTTGGTTCTGGCATGTTAGAAAGATCTATATAAGTGATAGGCTGAAATGAGACAATCACAATATATCATGTCAAAATCCAAGAAAAAAAATCAAAGGGGAACAGATGAGTGGGAAATTTGGGAGTCCACTTTGAATCTGCTGCTGTTATCAGAGTTTGGGTCTCACTTTAGTATTTTCCTGGCTCCCTACAGGCCCTGCATCTTTCCATCGCCTCATCTTCTTAGCGATGGATATTGTGTTTGCAAAAAGGAAAAAACATTATAGTGAGAAAAGGAGGTTCAGTAAACTCCTTTCCCCAGTGCTGTTTTTAGGACCTGAAATCTCTTAGATACAGGGGCCCAGAGCTGTTACATGAAGACAGGATCGATTCAGTCAATCAGAGGGAAAACCTACTGTCAGACTCTCAGACCTTTAACCTGCTCTTCAGAATTATTAGAAATCCCAAATCTCTTTGCAGGCCTTTTCTATTAGACAGATATTCCCATGTTTTGATTTTTTTGCTCCAGAAGTAATTTTTTTTATAATTACCTTCATTGAACTGCACTTACCATCTGTGAAGTGAGAGGCACTTAAATGATTTATTAGCCTGGGTTCCTAAAATGTGCTGAACAGCATGGGATTGATCTGGCTAGTGACAAATACAGGATACATGACAATGGATAGGTGGCCAGTGTTTGATGGAGCATCATGCTGCTCTGGGGGGGGATTGCTCTGTGTGGGTAGGTTGGCTTTCTTCCAGTTGTACAGTAGGTCAATAAAAGGCAGGTATGCCTTGGCTCAGAAATACAAAGGAATATCTTAAAGCACAGTTCTCCTCTTGAAAAAGTTATGGGGCACTGTGCTTCTTGTTTCTCAAATAATTCTCCATAAAGGCTCTAAAAGGCTTGTGGCAGCAAAGAAAACCTTTCTAGAGTCCAAAAGTTTATTGGGATTCTTTTTTGCCTGTGCACTGATTGAAATTCTACAAACTGATTTTGGTCCTCATGTATCAGTGCTCCTCTTTGTTTCTTCTCTTGCAAGTAGTATCCATGGTGTGTAAGACACTTTCCGCACTCTTTCCTAAACCCTGTGCAACATCATTAATGTTCAGTAAAGCTCTGTAGGGGTAGCAGAGTATGGAGCAGAAAGCTGAGCTGTGCAGATCTAGCTGTGAGCATAGTTAGAAGGCAGTGGAAAGCAGTAAGTATAAGCACTGCTTGAAGAGGGGAGTATGGTTCCTAGCTGAGCAGGAGATGGCAAGAAGGAGTATCTACCTTTCATGCAAGTAACATCCTGTCTCCGGTAACAGGCAGGGGCTCCTGGCTTACGGCCCCAGCTGCATTCTCGTCTGCAGAGGCTATGAGACCCTGCTACTCACAAGGGCAGCGTTTTGCTTCCCTGAGTAGGAGACGTTCACAGCTTCTGCTGACCTCAGAACTCAGCAGGAGCTGAGATGAAGCAGCTCCTGCCTTTTGCAGTGATGAGATGCCACCAAGCAGCTGATCTTGCAGATGCAAGGGACTGCAGGTGAGCCAGCCTGCTCTGTGCAGATTGCCTGGAGGATCTTCACAGGAGCATTGGCAAGGGAGTGAAGGTTGCAAAGCTAACCTCAGTGGAGTGTGCCTGGTGGGAGTTAAGCATCTGCCTTTCCCCTTCTCTCAGCACAAACTGAGAGGGGAAAAAAATCCCGTGCAAGGACTTTTCCCCCTGCCGCCCCAATTTGATGTATGCAGAGGAGCACAGGATTGAGCTTAGAAAGAGTAACAAAAGGGGGGTGAACGTGTTGGTTTAGTTCAAGCCATGGAATAGCTTGGACCAACACTGCGATTTAACAAGCTGGGTTCTATATCTGGCTGTGTGTTGCAATAGTAAATAGAAACTGTGCTGTGGCTGGCAGTTGGCACTGAAGGAGCTGTGTGGGGCTCTCTGAGGACCGTTTGCAGTAGCAGCTAACTCAGTAGCTGAACCAATGCAAGTTGACAATGATCAGCTACAAACCTACCCCATGGCTTTCCTGTGCCCCCAGCACTCCTCTGCTGCCTCAGGCAATATGGACCAGATGCATGATGCCAGCCCCACCTGGTGGTGGGAGGAGCACAGAGCAAAATCAGGTAGCAAATGAGCCAAGAAGGAGCTGAGAGGGAAAGGAGGTGTGAGGAGAGGTTGGAGGGCTGCGTAGGGAGGATGGGGTTAGTAGGAAGTTCAGTGTTTGGTTGGCAGGGAGTTTTCCCTGTGTCTTTGGCTCAGCCTTACACTTGCAAGATGGTTACTGGCCTGGAGGCCACTAGGAGGAAGCCCCACCAGCGGGAAATTATGTTGTACGTGGGGAATTTTGGGGACAAGGTAGTGAATGTCCCTCAAAGGGAGGGGCAGCAGAAAGGTGTGAAATCTATATGAGGCTGTCCTATAATGTCCCTTTCTGGTACCTCCACTTTTCTACCAGGCAAGGAAGGGATGTCTGAGTGGTGGGTCAGATCCAAGCTCCTGAACCTTCTGGGATTCAAGTGTCAATTGCACAAACTAGCGTAGTTGTTACTATGTTTGTACTCTGTTCTTAGGCGACCTTGAGCTAAATTTTGGAAACTGAACATTCTTGTCTACCTAGATACAGGATGTTTTTTTCTGTTGTAATTGTGGTTGTTCTTAGCAGCCCAGTTGCACCACTTTTACTTCAATCAATATCCACTTCACCTGCTGTATATATCCCAAAGCAGACATTGTTGATCAGTTTGCTCCTTTGCTTTCCAGTTTGGGAAAATCTTGTCTCTCCTAAACTAAAGGTTCTCATGTCTCAGAATACCTGTGTTGTAGCTGTTTATCCTCCGTCTCTTTCTATCCCATGCCCAGTTTTCATGACACCTACAGGAAGCATCAGTAAAATTTAATGAGACCTGCAATCTGAATTCCCCTGACCTTAGAGTCAGTTCAGACTCAGGGCCATATAATGGGATGTTTCAGGCTTGGTTACATTCAAGAAGCACAAAAGGAGTCTTGGGAAAATAAAAACTCAGGTAATGTTCATCTTTACTGGCTGACTCATCCATATGCCCTAAAGAGAAAAGTGCGGCCAAATGAAATTGGTCAGAAGCAGAGACAGATGGCAACGTGATCTGGAAGGAACCCGGTCAGAGATGCAAAACCAGAACCCTGAATATGGATGATTCCTTTGGTGAAGTTGACATTGTCTGATTTATTAGCCAAATATCAAGATTTAGGCTGGCCTCTATTCCAAGGATTAATTCCTGTTTCTTCTTTGTTTTGAACCTGGCTTTCCTCCATATGCTATTCTTTCTAATCGCCCTTGGAGTGARTAGGTCTATTCATAATGCACAAACAGCCCAGAGGAGCCAGGTAGGGGAGAAGAGGACAGACCTTTGCAGTTGGCAGCATGGGGGCCCAGAGCCTAGGCCACCCACATTTGCTGCATTGAAACCTTTAAAGGGTCTTTCAGCCCAAATTCAGATCTTGTCCTTTTCTTTTCACAAATTCCCCCCTGGCTCCTTCTGCCAGACTTACAGCCTGGGCTGCAGAAGCCAAGGTACCAATATAGATGAGTTTGCTGGAGTAATTGCTATTGAGTAATGATTTTCTGAGTGACCCAATACTTCCCAGCTCCTGGAAGAGCGATCGGCACACTGCTTGCTGCTGCCAAGCTCTTCTTTCCTCTGAGCTGTGTTGGCATCAAACTCTGATGAAAGGTACAGGAGGCTTAACAAACTGTTCTCTTGTGAGTACCCAAGTTCAGCAGATGACGTGGCAGCACTGGAGCCAAGGCTCCATGCTGACTGAAGAGTGAGCAAGAGGCAGAATAGCTGTCAGCTTTGTTCAGAGTTCGCTCTTAGTGTTTGCCATCCTCAGGTTCAGAAGGCTTGGGAGTCCAAGAGAGAAAAACATAAACAAAGGAGTGAGAAAGAGCTAGAGAAAGAGAGCAAAATATTTTCAAAGCCCTGCAATGTCAGCCCATGTGCAATGAAGCTGTAGGGCACAACCCAGCTTAAGCTGCCTTTGGGAAACTGAGGATAGCTCACTTATGCTTAATAATTAAAGGAATCATACACTTTCCTGCTAGCTGCACTGAAAATGAGTGAGGTTTTATCTCTGCACTGTGTTAACAGTGCCAGTGACATGTTTATAATGCTGTAACACATTTCTCTGCACATACAGCAGAGAATAGAGCTTGTGGCAATGGGCCAGAATCACTTAGATCATTTCACCAGGAGCACACCAGAGACTAGGGCACCCCATCAAGGAGCCACTTTTTCCAGTCTGTAGCACCCCATGTTGTGACATTTCCCTTGCTGTTGTCCCCCTGCATTACTGCTGATGACACAAAAAATGATTGTTGTCTTTAGATGTAAAAATCAGTTTAACTCAAGCCAGGGTCAAACTGCTGTCAGTGTATTCAGATATATATTTCAACTTAGTTTTGTCACCCTGTGAGATGGAAAATTGCAGCTCCAGGTAAGGTCAAACAAGGGTTATAAACTTTCTTTGTGAGCAACTGAGTATGAAACAAAATCTGATTTGCTCAGATACAGGTAATGTTTTCTTTTTCTTCCTCTTTAAAACACAACCCTACTTCTCCATGTTGGTTTAAATAATTCAGCTTTATGTTGCAGGAGGACTTGAGAAATTTCAGAAATAATGCATGCAGAAGGCTGGCTTTTATACTCCTGATATATATGGGATTCTGCAGCATCCTGGTGTGATGTGTGGGTGTATGTGTACATGTGCTTTTTTTTGTACTCGCATATATACTCACACGCCCGCTCACTCTGTATGAATTGATTATGTAACCCAAATACCTCCTAGGGATCTCTGTCTCTCTCTGTGGATCTGGTACAATTTGTTCTTGAAATTACTCTAGCAGTTGTACAATCCTGTGTTAAACACCCCCACACTGGTACAGATACAGACTGAAAGCTGATAGGCATTAAAATGAGGTGGTGCTTAAGTAAGTGTTTTTATGCTCCCAGAATATTTTCTCCTAGTAATATTGCTTGACATTATTCATCTTGCAATTATTTCACAAACATTAAATAATTTTTCTTGGATTGCACCTTCTTAATACAGGTAAGTAAAAGTTATTCTTGTGACATAATAGAAAAATCTTCAGCTTTGATGGAGGGAATGTCCACAGTGAACAGAATGAGAAGTTATGAAGTCTTCTCCAGCTTTTGGAAAGCATTAGACAAACATTTCTCAGGAGAGAATCTCCTGAGAGGTCCTGTTTTGAGGAGGGGGAAGAATTAGATGACCACAGGAGGCTGCTTAAAGCCTGTGAATCTGTAATAAGAGCAAAAACTGAAGTCAGGTTATCACTCACCAATTCCATGCCTTCCAATATGCAGGCGAGCTTCAGCTCAGAGGTGCAGGTCCTATGGCTTGGCCTTGCCTCAGGAGATGGTTAACAAAATGATAGCAACATCTTGTCATTCCAGAGAAGCCAAACAGTGGGAGCACTGCTCCAAAAGAGGCGCCCACTGGATAGAAAAGGGTGCAGAAACTAAGGAAACGAGATGGAGAAACTCCCCAAAAGATAACATTTTTTTTTGTCAACATGAGGTGAGGTGTAAAAACAAGCTTGTGCAAAAGTGAGAACTTGTAGGCTCTCAGTTCTCCTTGTCAGTCACCATTTCAAGTATTGCTTCCTCATCTTCTGGGGCAGGACACCTAGTGATTGATGGAACCTTATGATGATATATTGCCCACCTTGGTATGTTAACTTCTTTACCTAGTATATTATTTATGTTATATGGAATTAATGTCTTTCCAGAACTGTCAGAGACTCCTCTTCTCCAGTCAAAACGCAATTTCGTTTAGCCTTTGTTCTCCTGGTGTCATAAAAAGTGTGTTGTATTCAGCAGTGAAAAACTGTGCATGCTGAACATAACCCAAATGGCAGTTTAGGTGGCAGCATCTCCCAAAGGAGGTACTGAGTGCACCCAGGCAAAAGCTCTGTTTTTGAGGCTTAACACTGCTGCCAGAACACTGCTGATGCATCTAGCATGGAATAAATATTAGCCACTGGGCATTTCTCCCAGAATGTCTCCTCTTGTACATAGTGGAAAACAGTCCATATTTATCTGGTTCTTTCATCTGTGTGCATAAATGGTGGGGGAGGGGAGTGTTTCACAGGTTGTCTTCTGTCCTCCAAGGGTTTCTAATGTACATATTCAGTTGATGTCCTCATCTAGCAAAGATATTCTGGTTTTCTTATTTTTAGACTTCTGGCATTTTGTATCATTGGTTTGGTTCTCTTGGTATTTTACTCAAATGGCACATAGTCTGTTTTACATTCTTCTCTCTGACTTGTTCTATCCCCTGCTGTGTTCTCCACGTGAGGATATATAATTTCCATGTCTTTGTCCTTAGAGAAGCATCAGCCAAAGCTGTTCATGCCTCTGCACCCATTGACTTTCCTTTGCTCTCCAGTTCAAAAGTCTGCCCACAACCTGCCTGATTTTAAGTGCCCATAGCACTGTTCTGCTGTAAGTCAGAGGAAGTCTGTCTCTCTGGCACAGGCCCTCTTCCTTCTAGAAGTGTCCCCAGCTCCTGACAAATCTGAACTCCTGCTCTGTCAACCATCTTCTCAGCCCGGTATTAACATTTGGCTTTTCTGCCTTTCTTTCCAGTCCTGCATTGGAGTACTGGGAGTGTTTTCAGAGAATCTTCCTGGTCTTCAATTCCTTCTGAAGAGCCTAAATTTTGCTTCCAGAATCTCTTTCCTGCCAAAATAGACTAGGATCTTCCTCAGTACTTCCTAAAAGCCAATTCAGAGTCCTGTGAGGTCTGCCACCTTAGTCTTGGCAGTCAAGTCAGTCACCATGTAATCCTCTCTGGGGTCACAATCCCACCTGCTTATCTGTTGAGGATAGAAATCATCTTCAAGCCTGAATCCCAGTTTTAGAGGTCCTAATTGTTGGCTGGAGACTGGTGTCTGAGCGTGTGAGGAGGTCAAGTTGCAGATGTGCACTTGTCATTTCCTTTTGTGCTGGCTGTTGTGACTCCCCATCAAGTCCTCACCAACAGTGCAGACAATGCAAGTCCTCACTCAGGACTCTGCATTTCAGTCTCAAGGCTGGATATCCCAATGCTTTAGTCCCT
Source organism: Apteryx rowi (assembly GCF_003343035.1). Classification (NCBI taxonomy): domain Eukaryota; kingdom Metazoa; phylum Chordata; class Aves; order Apterygiformes; family Apterygidae; genus Apteryx; species Apteryx rowi. The sequence continues at coordinate 4,224,633 of NW_020447308.1, read as the reverse complement.
TTCTTAAATACCTGCCTGCTTGATTTGGAAGCAGAACTAAGATCTGGAATGGTGTTTGCTCTGTTGCTTTTGGTAGAAGGCTATGAGTTTAAAAGGCCATCCACAGCTTTTGCTATGTTTTTGTTTTGTCTTCCAGCTGCCTGCCAGGTGGCCTGGAACAGCAGCTCTGACTAGGTTGTTGGACAAGTAGAAAACTCCAGCAAATGGGCATTAGGATCTGATGGACAGACTCCACCTCACATGCTCTTGGGAGAAATCATGATTTGACATCATCTGCTCTGTGTGGTTATGCTTGATATCTCCTGTGTGCATGCTTTGCAGCTGAGCTCCGAATTGAGCACATGAACATCTCCGAGGCAGCTCATGCATTCTGGTAGTCATTGGTTTACTGCATGGTTCGGTTGTCCGGCACATGTACTATGGGGTGGTTGTAGTATGTGGGCTCTATCTGTTTAGAAACTTTTGATGATATTTTCTTCTGATGTCTGGCCTGTTAGGTTTTAAAATGAGCTGATCTGTAGTCAGACATACCTAAATCATAGATTCCTCACAATCTAGACTGCAATGTGGAATTTATGGTCTTCTCTAGTTTGTAGTCACTTCTAGGCCTGCAAGGTCCTCTGTTTTCACTGACAAATTATGACAGTGTGCAATTGTAGATTTTTATATTTTTTCTTATTTCTTTAGTTGTACTCTCTTCCCTTCTTCTAAGCAGCAGACTATGTACAAAGTATCTAGTACAGTCACACCAGGTATGAAGACTCATCTGAATTTCGCACGTCCTCATGTCCTGCTAAGTGTTCTGTCAAGGTGCTGACTTTTCTGTATTAACCTAGAAGCAAGGAAAACTGCAGGCCACTGAGTCCTTGGGGCTGCAACGGGTTTATTAATGGGTTTATTTAACATCCTCATAGGTAAGCTCAGGAAGTGTGAGTTAGATGAGTGGACAGTGAGGTGGACTGAGAACTGGCTGAATGGCAGAGCTCAGAGAGTTGTGATCAACAGCGCAGAGTCTAGTTGGAGGCCTGTAGCTAGCGGTGTCCCCCAGGKGTCAGTACTGGGTCCAGTCTTGTTCAACTTCTTCATCAGTGACCTGGATGAAGGGACAGAGTGCACCCTCAGCAAGTTTGCTGACGATACAAAACTGGGAGGAGTGGCCAATACACCAGAGGGCTGTGCTGCCATTCAGAGGGACCTGGACAGGCTGGAGAGGTGGGCAGAGAGGAACCTCATGAAGTTCAACAAAGGAAAGTGCAGGGTCCTGCACCTAGGGAGGAATAACGCCAGTCACCAGTACAGGTTGGGGGTTGACCTGCTGGAAAGCAGCTCTGCGGAGAAGGACCTGGGAGTGCTGGTGGACACCAAGTTAAGCATGAGGCAGCAATGTGCCCTTGTGGCCAAGAAGGCCAATGGTATCCTGGGGTGCATCAGGAAGAATGTTGCCAGCAGGTCGAGGGAGGTGATTCTCCCCCTCTACTCAGCCCTGGTGAGGCCACATCTCGAGTACTGTGTCCAGTTCTGGGCTCCCCAGTACAAGAGGGATGTGGCACTGCTGGAGCAAGTCCAGCGAAGGGCTACAAAGATGATTAGGGGACTGGAGCATCTCTCTTATGAGGAAAGACTGAGAGAGCTGGGCCTGTTTAGCCTGGAGAAGAGAAGGCTGAGAGGAGATCTTATCAATGTRTACAARTATCTRAAGGGARGGTGTCRAGAGGATGGRGCCAGACTCTTYTCAGTGGTGCCCAGYGAYAGGACGCGAGGCAACGGGCACAAACTGAAACACAGACAGTTCCATCTGAACATGAGGAAAAACTTCTTCACTGTGAGGGTGACAGAGCACTGGAACAGGTTGCCCAGAGAGGTTGTGGAGTCTCCTTCTCTGGAGATATTCAAAACCCGCCTGGACGTGATCCTGTGCAACGTGCTCTAGGTGACCCTGCTTGAGCAGGGGGGTTGGACTAGATGATCTGTAGAGGTCCCTTCCAACCTCAACCATTCTGTGATTCTGTGATTTTACTTAAAGGCATTTGAGCTATTTCATGGCAGAACTGGGCTGCAATTCCATCTGAGTCCTTTTGAGCCTGCTCTCCCTCAATTCCTCTCTGCTACCCACCTCTGGGATGTGCAGCCAAAAATGTTAGTTAATGAAGATGAAGAGAAAAGATGTTCTTACACAGTGTTGTTAGGGCACTGATGTTCTGGCAGTGCTGGGAGAAACTGCAATACTGTCATTTCACTGATCACAGTAGCCTTAGTCTGTTTCTCAGGGTGATCTGTGGCAAGTCACTGTTGACCACCTTAACATTTTCTAGAGTTTCTGTCTCTTGACAAAACCATCCCTTTCTGCAGCGCCTTGGTAGGGAATTTGTAAATTATCTCAAGATTTTTTTTTCTTCTAACCATATCTGAAGGTCCTAAGGTATTTCTCTGGAGAATTGCGGTCAGAGACAATGGGTCAAAACTGGAGAGGTGCACAACTGGCATGTGCCTGTGATGAGCATGGCCAAAGTGTGTTTCTTTTTTGACTTTGCCATTCTTCTCTGTCTCATGTAGTCATAAATAAGTTAAGTGCTTTGCAATCTGTGGAATGTGTTTTTCACATGACCACCATCTGGGCTGCTATTTCTCTGGCCTCTTGTACCTTTCTTTGTTGTCTGGGTTACTGATAGTTGTTTATCTGGTGGTGTTCAATTTTAGCTTTCTCCATTGACTCCTCAACAAGTTACACCTAGAAGCTTTTTCTAATTTTATCTTGGTGGTTTACACATTTTTTGGCCCTAACAAATATATCTGAATTTTACAGTTTATTCCTGTCACTATGCTGCATTTCGCTTTCAACAAGTGAGTGTTTGTTTATAGGAGGAGTTATCAGTCAGGAATAACTCTAGAGTAACACTTGGCAGAAGCTCACATTTGGGGATTCATTCCTCTTTAGAAATGGGTGCAGATTATTTGCCCTGTTATTCCAGAATCCATGTCTTATCAGGCAGTCTTCAGGCTTAACTATCCTTTCAATTTTGTTCCTCTTATCTGAATTCAGTGTCCTGTGCAGAACAAGCCTTCAATTTCAGCTGTCATCCAACCTGCTTTCTTTTTCAGCTGAGATGACTCCAAGGACCAGTCCCTGAGAACACTGAACTGAACAAAATTCCGGTGTATTCCAGACTTCGCTTCCTTAACCCTCCTTTTATTATATTCCCCATCCCCGTATATTAGTAGAGTATCTTTGTTTCTGAGCAGTGGGTTCCTTTTCTGGCTTTTATGATTCTGAGATGAAGAGCACAGGTAAGTTTTGAACACAGAGTCGCTCTTTCATGCTTACTATATGTCATGTCCCAGCTGAGGACAGTGAGTTCTAAAGCTTCCTGCAGGCCTTGGTTCGGTGTGTGTCAGTGTGATGTGCTGCTCCACTTGGTTTGCTCTGCTTACGGGTAATTTGATAGGTGATAAACACGGCCTGCAAGGAATGCCAGCACTGTCATTCTTGCTATTCCAGTTCATGTCTTCATTTCATCTGGAAAAGCCACTGTGTCAGCTACTAGTGGACTTCCTGGCTTCCCCTGCTGAAAATAGGCACTTGTCTCTTCAACTCTTTTGTGTAGGTGGATGACATCTTACGATGTTTTGAAATTAATTTTTTTTTTATTTAGCATTAAATCTTAGGCAACGTTCTCTTAGTTCCATGATCTGGGGGAAGAGATACGTATCACAGACTATTGTCTGTGGACAATAGAAGCCTACCCGTGAATTAAAGCACAACATTAGAATTTAGAGTGACCTGAGTTGTGTTTATAGATGAGGGTAAAAAAAAGAGCAAGGAGGAAGTAGCTAAAAGAACGGAGGAATCAGAAATGCTAAAGAAAGATCTGTAAAACACTGAATTCAATCCAACAGTGACATTCTGCTTACCTCACTCCTCCATCCACATTTCATTCAAAATGCTTGCTTTAAGTTTCATTATAGGGAAAACTGAAGTTGTAAAATTGCAAGATCATAATAATCGTCAGTTTGGCAAGATGCTGGCCACTTTGGCATGATCCTGACCACTTCTCTTCAGTTGCTGGTTCTTTGCTTTTTTCCTGTAAGCTTCCTCTTCGTTTTTGTATCTCTGTACTCTCGTCCTTATACTAATCCTTTCCATTCCCAGTTACCTTTTGCCTCTCATCCACCACGTGTGCCCCCCCACCCATAGCCTCTCTCATCTCTAATAACTTTTCTTGTCCTTTAATTTTAATTTTCTTAAAAGGAGAGGGGTCCACCAGCACTGAAGTGTGCCAGGAAGGCTAGCAGTGGCTTAGCCAACGTGGCTCTGCCATGGCATCTCACTCAAAACTTGTTCAACTTTTGCTAGTCCAGCCTGGTGCTTTTAGAGAAGGCATGTGAACATAGTTGAATTGGAATGACGGGGGAGAGGTAAAGTGTTACTGCAGGTCACTAAAAGGTAGTATATGGAGGTCTTTCTTGTGCTAGACTTGCACAAAGTCTAGCACAACACCAAATTCAAAAGCATCAGGCTTTTGGATGCTTTTCTTCTGCTATGGTATGAAGTGCAGCACAGCTGGAAAAGCCTCTGGGAGCTATGCTTTCGTCTGGCTTTAATAAACTGGGCTCCACTAAACTCAGTGGAAAGATACCAGTTTAGCCCAGTTTGAAAGCTGATCTTAGCGCTTGGACTCCGTGTTGTAATCTCTCTGCATAGCAGAAGAGATTTTCTGTTCTATGTCAGCGTGAACAAAAACACAGGTACGCTCAGAGACACCTTGTGCTAACACAAAAGCAGGAGTTAGGCTTGTTCACCAGTTCTGGAGTTTTGATGTGGCTCTCTGGACTGAATGCTTGTCAAATAAATAAAAAAAAAAAGAAAATCCAGGTTCCTTGAGCAGGGCTTGTGGCTGCTCCCGCGCCTGTGTGTGCTCTCCAGGCAACGCAGAGGCGTACCATTGCTTTTAACACTAGAGGTCACTCTGTGACCAAGGATGGGAGACTGTCATTTGGGGGCCTTGGGAAGGTCAGTGGCTGCTAATCCGTATAAATTGCTGAACTACAAGCAAAATTTGTACCTAATTATGAACCGCTTTGATGCGGCATTGCTTCTATCCTTACTTCAGAGTGCCAATTTCCTGAAGGGGAAAAAAAAAAAAGAATTTAAGTGACATGGCTCATAAGAGTACCCAGTACGAGGCCAGTGTTTTAGGCACAAACTCTGGACTCTTTGCAAGTGTTGGTGTGGCCAGCATTCCCCACGGCGTCTCTCTGACTTGTACCTGCCTGCCTCTCTTCTATCCTCAGCACAACTGTCAGTTTTCTTATCAGCACGGGCAGGAATTCATTTAGTCGATGCTGCCTAGGAAGCCTAGGGGTAAAGATGGATTTAACAAAGACACCAGACATCTGCGTACTAAACTCTGTCAAACCTATATCTAAAGGATTTAATTTTATTCCCTATTAATCCCTTTTCTCTCAAACAGGTGAGACTAGAGAGGCTGTTGCTACTGCTGCAGCTTTCAGCCTCATTGGCATTGCTGTTATTGGTTTCAGGGCTGGTCAGTCATGCAAGACATCTATCTCATCTTGGTGAAAAGTTTTACTTTTAGTATTATTTTATTGAACTACTTTACTCTGGCCGCTCAGAGAAGATCTCTCTGTTTTACAAATTCCCTGAAATACCTCTGTAGAACTTATTCTGAGTGAAGGATTCATGTGACTTCTTCCCCTACCCCTGAAGAGACAGATGGTTTGGGGTCAGCTGAAACTGCTTGTAAATGGGTAGCATATTTAGCAGTTAATTTTGATGGAAAACAAAGAATAAGAAAAACGATTTAAAAAAATTCCTGTTCCCATTTTCTTTGATTTTTTTTGTTCCTCATTGCAAAATATGCCTCATTTTGACCAATAGATAACTCATGTTCTCATCCTTCCCCCAGCCTCCCAAAGGAGCAAAAGCAGAATGCTTGATATGAGGCTGAACAAAACATTTCAGTTGACCTAAAGCATTTTTGCTAAGTTTATTTTTTCACTTTGGCCATAAAAGGAAAAGGCAGTTATTTGCACAGCTTTATTTGTAAGCCTTTTCTTTGCTCCTGTGGAGGCCAGGTGCCTGCTGGTGGGGGAGGGAATGTGCCCCAAATCCCTTTTTCTCCATGGAACATGCCGTTAATGACCCTGTTTTGCTGGAGGTTTCTAATGCTCTCACAAGGGTTTTGTGGCATGAGAAGGCTGTGCACTTCCCCCATTAGGGCAGGTACCTGGTTGTGGCTGGATTCCATGGCAGTGCAAATATCTCACAAATCTAGTCAGAAATAATTGGGATAACAGGGACTCTGTAGTCATCGTTCAGTTGAGGGTCACAGGACGTCAGATTTGACTTTGCTATTGAAGTCAGCTAATGTACTGGAAATGCCTTCATTTTCTCCCTCTGGAGGCATGGGTTCAAATCTGTCATAAATTACAAGTGACACAGGTTCAGTAGTCTTAATTAAATCCCATGAGGTTATTTTTGTGTATCAACACTCCCCTTCTCCTGCCTTCTGCACCGTTTGGAGCAGCCAAAGGGCAAGGAGGACTCCAGCGTGGTAGCTGGAAGTTCTCGGAATGGCATTCAACTGCTTGAGTCAGGTCAGGGCTGGGGATACTCCCAGACTCTGTCTGGCCTGGTATCAATCTTTCATTGAACTTGTAATGTAGTGTATATTCTTTGTACATTTAAAGCATTCAGTCCTGTACAAGATCATTATTCCTTGTAGGGAGATAACTGACCATAGAGGATTTCTGTTATCTGCAGCACCTCTCCAGCCTGGGATTCATTGATTTCCGATCTACTCTCTAAAGGTGCAGAATAGGGGTGATCAATGCAACAGTGCCAATGTGAATAAAGCATGCTCCCTAATCTGCATTATCAACAGCCCACTTCCTGATATCCTGAGCTGACCTGGTCACAACTGTCTCTTAGACAGATAAATTTGCTGGCTGTTGCTAACATGAGTTGAAAGCGTTTAAAATAGGAACGAATCGGATTCAGTGTTGCTCTTCCAGGGAGCGGCTAGGCTGATTCAAACATCCCTTAAGTTAATGCTTTTGTAAATGCACTATATGTTGCTAGCATTTCTCTTAGCTTGGATTTAAATTAAAAGCTTTAATTGGTCTCCTGATTTTTCTAGCAGCATGCTTAAATAAAGAAAAAAAAAGAAAGCTAAAAAAAAAGAGCCCAACAACATGCCACTTAGAGAAGAACTGTTTAGAGAGCAGGTTTTTATTTAATAAACAGTGATCAATTGAATTGATTAACCATGAACACATTACAGCAGGGTTTGTTGTTGCTGCTGCTGATAATTGCAGTTCATGTGCATGAGAATATTAAATGGCTGTTTGCAGGATCATTTTCATGCTCTTTTCATTTAACAGAATGGAGAAAACAACAACTGTTGACAGTGATTTTGGTTAGGACTCAAGTGCTGCAGACTGTGCCCTCAGGATGCCTGTGCAATAACTCTATCAATTGTGGCCATTTACTCTGCACTTCCAGACATTTCTGCAAACCTTGCAGCTGTTTTTTTACTAATTCGCTTGGTAATTAGATCTTATCACGCTGGCTCCATGGCTTTACATAAACTGTAAGCATTTGGAGCTGCCATGTAAGACATTTTAGAGTTGCCTGTGTTGATCTGCGCTGCTTTGCAAAGATCAAGGTATTCTCAAAAAGCAGTAGAAGTACTGAAGCAGTTGTAACAAATTAGTTCCTGCTGATTTAAGAACATTTCCATAAAGGAAATGAGTTCCTTCACTTAAATTAACCACTGCAAGCCAAGCAGCATTGATGGGTTTCATTCTGCTGGATGCTGAGCATAAACTGAGAGCTCTCCTGCCTCTGCCCTCCTCTCCTCCTCCCTCTGATACACATCTTTGCCTTCAGTGGGAGTGGAGGGCATCAATAAAAGTATTTTATTGTTTCTGATATCTCACTTATGTTAAGGTTAGAGGGACACCATGATACTGTGAGCTCAGAGTCAAGAGCTGGTATCATCAAACATATGGATGGAAAGACAGTGAGTCTTTCTGTAGCAGCAGCAAGTCACCTTGAAATGGCTTTATGCAGGGTATGTGTGGCACAATTTGGGAACCTGTGATCCAGGTGCCACTACAAGTGGAATAACTTCACTCACTTGAGCAGACCTCTTGATCGCAAAGGAGAAAGTGCTCTGCCAGTGACTGTACAGCTGGGCCTTGCTCAAACAGCGTAGAGTCTGATGGTCTTTCCATAGCAAACAGAGAAGACAAGTCATTCCTGTGCAAGCTGACAATCTGCAGTGAGACAGTTTTGTTCCATGGCCAAAGACATCAGGAATTCTAAGATCTTTTCCCATGCAGTCTCTGTAGTGTGGTGTGATTGCTGACATAGTTTCTGTATGGACACTTCTGTACTGGCTGGTAGGTGTAGACACACTGAACCTCAGTGGAGTGAACGGGGCAGAAATACTTCAGCCAACTCACTGGAAGCCATCTCAGAGCCTGAGAGTTTGAATATAACAGATGTCAGAGTAACATATAACTCTTGAGCTTTTTTTTGTTTAGAAAAACTATTACAAAGTTTTGTGATAAAAGCTCATGAAATATTGAAAAATATTAATGAAGAAGCAGTATTTCCAGATGGATATTGGTGGTTGTATCTGTCAGGTGACACTGGCTGTTGTCTTCATTTTTTGTGATGTCATCATAAAGATATTTTTCCCACTTGTAAAGATAGTAGTAGTAATGCTATAGATATGAGGGACTAATGAGGTATTGGAGGCAACATCTACATCGAGAAGTAACAACTTTTATTAGGTCAACTGATACAGTTGGGAAAAAAAGATAAACTTTTGGGAACATAAGCCCTACTTTTTAGAAATTTTCTGAAATTCTGGAAAGTCACAACTCAAATGACATTTTTATTTTATCAAAATAGAGCACTCTAGCTGCTGCAGATATACAGGTCTTTTGGAGTTCAGCCTTGATAGTACACTGAAACTTTCAAAAGGATGCCATGATTTTATACATTTTCTGAAGCGGAACTCCCATAACCTATGGTGCTGACATCGGCTCTCCAGGACAGCTATCTCCAAAGACTGACTAAGGTCTGTCTGGGGCAGTGAGACAGTGACAGAATGCCTCCTGGACCCCTTTCTCTAAAGGACTGATCCCTTTAGAGAAAGTTAGAGACTATTGCCCTGGCTCCCTGCTTACCATGGAAGATGCTAGTAAAAACAGCAGAGGTGGTTCAATTAGAAGTATTAGAGAAGTCTGCAAGGATGATCTTTACTCCTACAGCAGTTCAAAAAAGTTGTTATAACATGGTTTACGCAGTATTGTCATCTCAGTAAAATTGTGGCTATATCTTAGTTTGTGCTCATGCCAAAGATACTATTATGGGCCCTTGGGTGGATAGTTAATTGAATTTATGCTGTGAAGTGTAATAATTTCAGAAAAGGAGTAATTTGGATCAATTGAATATGCTCTGCATACATTTGTGTTGCAAATTTTGGCATTTGCCAGGAGCTGATGCAATAATGCCTCCCTTAGAAATAGCCAGTGTGCCCAGTAGATATGCATTCTGTATCACATGGTGACCTGCAGTCCCAGTGCAGTAGAAATATAAATGCTTTTGCTGCCTTAGATAAATGCAATATCTGGAGAAAAAGAACGTATATATATATATATGAGAGAGATCTAGGTATATCAGACATTTGAAACTTATTTCAGTAGTAAACCCTTGAGAAAACTTTAGCTTCAGTGTCAACCTTTGATCCAGATATATCACAAGTTTAGGAAAGTTTAGTTTGAAATTTTTAAAGTAGCGCACTACCATACCTCACAGATAAATCCTCCAAGCAACTAATGGCCAATGTGCTCATAAATTTCAGTGATGGGGCTGATACAAGCACTGCAGGGGGCTGGATCTCAGGACAACTGGATGATGACAGCGACACATACCACTAGGATTTTAATAATAGCAACAATAATACCAGTAATCTCAGTTTTTAAAATTTAAATAAGTGAGTCCAAACATCTGGGGTATGTCTGCACTGCAGAATATAGAGATAGCTACCCTGGCTCTGGACAAATGAGGCTGAAAGCCGGATGCAGTATGGTCAGACCTGCGTGACAATCTAATTACCACAGGAAGCAAGCACTTTAATTCAGAGGTAATGCTGTGCTAATGTCCCAGAGCTATTCTGCTCTGGGACAAGGGCTGCTCCCTCCTCAGTGCTGCACAGTGCCGTGTGCCATGTAGATATCTCGGATCATTTGAAGTGATCTGGAGTATTTGTGTGTGGCAGGACAGTTTCCTGTGGATATGCTCCTTGGGTCCAAGCCTGGTGCTTTAATCAGGCACGTGCATATCTCCCCTTGGCTGTATGGTAAAGCCGGCAGTGGGGAGGGTGCTCTTTTCCCCATTATGTGGGAGCGTGTAGGGAGAGAATTTACTCCTCAGGTTCTGAAAGCTGTGTGAACTTCAATATGACGATGACAATTTTAATCAAAGAAATGTACTGTGGATGTCACCTGCATTTTTATCCAGTCCTCTTTGACAGAAATAGAATTGAGAGTGCTGCTAGAGATAGGGCAGAAAAACCCACTCCTAGATTCATTTTGCTTGCTCTTTTTCTGCTACCATAATTACCTCTAAACATAATTACGGGCAAGACAAATGACATTTTTAGCTTTGGTCTTTAAAGACAAGAGTTAATTTCAGGCTTTGACCAGAACTATGTTAATTAGCCTCTACTCACTCTCTTTGTATGGAAGTACATCACCCAGGACTTAGCATAGGTTGCCTTTCCTGTATCTTTGAGTAATGAAAGGACACGGCATGGCAACCAAATCAAGGGCTGCTGCATTAACAAGGCCACTTTTCTGCCCATTTATCATCTATTAAAGGTGCACTAGTTTGTAAAGTAACACCACCTTCAGCAGGGCCACCATGAACGGCTCCTCATTTATTTTCTGCATGGTTTAAGTTGGAGTTAGACCCACCTTGTACCTCAGAGGTGACAGCCAGTAAGAAAAAGTACACTAATTGAGACATCTCAAGGGAGAAATAGAAGAAAACTGAAAAGGTAATTAGAATGAGAGGATTTCAAGCTGGGTAAGTAAAATCGAATGGAGGTGCATATTAGGGGCTGTTACAGATGGGAAAGAAAGTACTTGGAGAATAAAAAAAGAAAAATGAATATTAGAGAACAGAGCACCCTTTTCACACTTGAAGAATAGAGGAGAGAGATAAAAAATAATGTAACAGTGGAGATACAGGCTGGGGAAAAAAAACCCTCCAGAAATGTGAAGGACATATTTAAATGTAAGAGAGAAAGAATGGGGAAAAATAATAGAGCATATCAATTACTAGAGCTGTAGCCAAGGAAGGTAAAACTGTCAGGAATATTTTTGGAGCTGTGGAAATGTCTCTTTCCTTTGTGGGGGATGTAGAGTGTGTTTGGTGTGTGTAGGAGGGGTTTCTTTTGGGAGTTAACTCAATATTTGAGTTTGCTGCAGTGTCACTAGCCCAAATGGAGAGCTGGGATGAATGCTTGCCTGAGCAGAAATGGATTAATTAGATGTTATTTAGCACAGCTGCTAGCTAATACTAGACATTTTTCTAGTGCATGCAGGCTCTGCCCCTCAACAATATTGTCTGCATGTCTCTTTTGCTTTAATGTCAATAGTTAGTGACATGTTAAGGTACAATCTCAATTTTTTTCATTTTAAACCTTCCCTTACCTGATGAAAAATAGTCACCTGGGTTACCCCCAAGACATTTCCACCTCACTCACAGGGAAGCTGACTTGTTGCACTACATTCCCCCAGGCAGATAGACACCCAAGCCAGAGAAGAAAGTCACATGAAGAGAAAAACACTTTTCTGGTTAAGAGTGGTGGATGGCAATTTCTTTCCATTGTGGTCACAGCTGATTAGGCAGAATTTCCCCTTTTGGCCCTTCTGGAGCCAGGTGGCTGGAAGAGAAGATCATCTTCATTGATACGTAGAGGACATGGAGCATGGCTTCCTCTTGGCGCAAGCCAAAAAGGTAGGACCCCGAGCCAGGGCTGTTGCAGATGAATTAACCCCGAAACACCCACGGCCTGAAGAGCCACTGGGCTGCAAGGACCAAAGCATATCTATATATCACAAGGCAATGCTGCAAAGAGGCATCTGAGCTAACCCTAAACAGGAAAACCGTGCTTGCATCCTCTAGTAAATGATTCAAGGGAAATCAATAGGAGTTATGTGTCTTTATGGGACTGGACCAGCAGTATTTGTTCTCATTAGAACTTGTTTGTACAGTGTAATGTACAACCAATGTATTTAACAAACTGTTGATACTTACTAAATTATATCCTCAAAATTAATATGTGCTTACTGTGGAAATGGAATTTTCTGATCCAAGTACAGTGTTTGTGTTTTTAGATATTCATCGCCTGTCTCACTAGAGCATTTTTCCTGTGTATTATCTGTTAGATTTTTCTTTTAGCAAGCTTCACTGACAAAACAGGCAGAAAAAGGTTTGCTGTTTCATAAAAAATTTTACTGGTTTCTGCCTAAAGTTTTGAAAACTTTGAGGATGTTAGTAACACGCTGGCATTTTTTAACTGCTTAAAATTTTGGAGCACTTGATCAAAACCTATTTATATGTTTCCATTTTCTTTTTTTTGCATATTTAAGAAAACTTGCCTAGAATCTGGAAAATATGACCATTTTAATTATATTTCAGAGCCTGATTCAGTTCTTTCCGAGAAATAACTGGAGGCAATTGACAACTTACTAAATTGAAAGAGAGGAAGAAACACCCCCAAAAAATAAAAAAAGGATTTCAACACTCAAGGAAAAAACAGGTTTTTCAAAGTGAAAATGTGTCAGCAATTTAAAACAAAGCGGAAAACCAGCCCATGAATGTAGGCATCTCGGCTATTTCACATTATTATAAAAGTCATTTGTATGACAAGAGTGTTCATGAGCAGTCAAGATTGTAACATTTTGTCCTAGATGCTGTTCAAAGAAAGAAAGAAAATTTAGATCCCCACCCCAAGTTAATTAGCTTAGCTACACAAATGCTCTAAACATATTTTTTCAGGATAACAAATGAATGTGTACTTCTCTTTTGCAAGACACAGTCTTCTGCATAAGAAAACAGTGGCTAGTTCAGTGGAAAATGACAGTGCTGTTAGTACCAGAGTTTCAAAGATCACAAACTTGCTCTAAGGATTTGAAAAACAAAGAAAACCCTGTGACAGAATATTCTTCTTCATTCATCATTTGAAACCCTGCATCTAAAAGTGCTAAGAACAAATTATTTTCAATATGAGTTAGCCCCAGGGGATTTGATAAAAGGGGCTTTTCTTTTCCAGCTGGCTAATGAAACGTGGTCTGCAGAAGACCTTAGTGACTTGGACAGCAGTTCTGCAACTCCCCCAGACTCAGTGAGCTTTTCTGATCCAGGGAACCAGAACACAAGTATGTGTCACTGGTCTGAATGAATATGGGAGCTGGGTAGACAGTGCTCATTCATCAGCTCTGTAAGCCGGGAATTCTCCCAGGGAAAGGTGGAAAACAAATTAATATTCCATCTCCRAGTTCCTGTAGGTTCTCCAGTGCTAAACTGTTCAAAGTAAGGAAAGCAACTTTCATAGCTGGGAGAGATTTGTCTTGCTGCCACTCCAGATAGAGTTACACAGATGGTTTTCTCAAAAAGAGAGCTAGTTAGGAGTCTATTTTAACAGTGTTAAACAAGCATTTACCAGAGCCTTCTTCTGAGGTCCAGGTTGAAGATTTGGGATTTACACCTATGTCCCTGAGACAGAAGATTAACCCTCAGGAGCACAATAACACTGTCACAAATCTACAGCTCAAAGCTTTGCGGATCTGTCATGGCAAGAGCAGTGCTTGCATCTGCTGTCCTAACGGAGTAAAAAGACAGACTATCCTCAAGGCACAGTGACAAGTCCTGTGCTTAAAAGAGAAAGAGGGATGGGGCAGGGGGTCTCTATTTCACACCCAGTACAAGGGAGAAGGTGCTTTTTCTCTTTCCTCTCTACTAACCCCGTTGCCAAACCAGAGCAGTCCAGCGGTTCTCTTGGCTCCTCCAGGATAACTATTGCAGCACCAGACTGTGCATTTTGTCCCTGCACACTATCCCCAGCGCTGGCAGGCTCCTCCTCGTCTCTTCACAACTTCTCAGGCCCTGAGGAAAGACAGGTGCGATGGTATGGGCATTGCACCTCTTTGCAGCCTGGCCCCTATTTACCCAGCACCAGCAGACAGGAAGCCACGGGGAAAACAGCAGAGCCACTACTGCCATCATCCATCCATGCTTGCCCCCTGCCCAGCTTGCTACATGAAGAGAGCCTACCAAGAGAGCCACGCAGTGTAGAAATCACTCTTCCTCACAGTGACCAAAGCTGGCTTTCCTTCCTCAGTAGGAAACACAGACCTCTTTTGTCGCCTCCCCCCAAAATACCTTATACTGTTCCTTGATGGACATTTCCTCCTGACACCAGCTGGTGATCCGCTTACAAGCACCAAGATTGATCGCTCTGAGAAATGACAGCATCCAGCAGGCTCATGAATGACTGGTTTCCCAATGAAGTAGTCTTGAATGTGGAAATAGTTTTCCCTCATGTCAATGATTTTGTTATTTGTTTGCTCGTGCTGCTGTAGGGAGGCCCCTTGAACTACATGGACAGTCAGCATATGGGATTCGTTTGAATATGCTCTTGTTTCCTTCCATGCAATTAAACAACTAATACCAGTGTGGATGGCCATAGATATAAGCAAATAATGTCAAATTAGTTGTGTTATCAATAATGATCAAGTCATGTGATTCCTTCTTTAATAATCATTTCTTGGTTACACTCACAAAAAATCTGAACTGGAGCAACACGTCTCAGAATAAGTCCAAATATTTCAAGGTTCATTTATGGTCCAATTTATATTTAATAATCAGGGAGCTGCTAAATGAACTTCACTGTTCTTAGAGGAGACATCTGCCTGGCAGGGACTGCAGTCCTGTCACCAGACTGTCGCTGTTAACATTCATTTTGTGTAGAATCTGTGAGCCACATTCCTCACAAGTACCTCATTTTTCCAGCTGCTGCTTGTTATCTGTGTTTCTAAAAAGAAATTTCATCGATTATTTTCTGGTAGTTGAATTCTGTTTTCTGTTTGGGTTGAATTTCTAATGTATGGTTGTATATGATATGGGCATACAATATATACTTATGTATATATACTTATTTTCTCCATGCTGTGATATTGCTGTCTCTGTCAGTGTCCAGAGCTAGGCAGACAAATGAGCAGAACGAATGGAAACAGTGTCATTAAATATCCCCAAAAGCTTCACCCTAATGCTCGAAACAACTGGAGAGAACAGATAACAAATGCCCTCCCTGACTTCACTGCTGGGGGTGGAATACATGCAATGGGAGTTTTGATATCCTTCAGCAGATAATCTTTGCGATTTCTCATCACCTGTCTGGATTTTGAAATTCAGCTTGATTTTGGGAAAAGTTTGGCAAGTTTTCTGCTTAAACATCCTCATTAATTGGACTGTAAAGCTCAATAATAATTATTAATACTAGGCACCGCTGCCTGTCAGCCTATTTATTCCTAGATACCTGTGAAGAGCCTGCCTTCTGTCTCTCTCTCTCTCTCTCTCTCTGTTTTTTTTTTTTTTAAGCAGTGGGAAAAACACCTGAATAATTCAGCAGGAACCTTTTACATTATGAAAAATATAATCAGCTGGCAAGGGTGAGATATCTTATTTCTACAGAACGTTAACTCAAGTATTACAAGTGACTGCAAGATTAATGCCAAAACGCAGTAGGTGTGGATACATATTTTCCTCATTGTTCAAAGAAGTCTCACCCTGAAGGAGGGCTAAGAGAAGACCCTGTATTCCTCACCATGCCTACTTAATGCCATTTAATAATTTAAGTCCATTAATCGGTTAAGATGAGGACTTAGTGTTGCTTGACTCACCACTGCCAAGTGGAGTGTTCTTCTAGGCTAAATAAAAGATCTTAAAATATTTTCTTATTGCAAGGGAGCTGAAAGTACCACAGCTTTCTTCTTAAGAGGCTTGAGCTTTTAGTGGGGGTTACTATGCCAAAAGTGCTTAAGTAAACAATAATATCAGTACATTATAAGTAGATGTCTGAGAATATTAGCTGTTTATTTCGCTGACACACTCTGAAGAGTCTACAGGGGGCTCTTTCAAGAGTCAGGACCTCAATGTAATATACAAGCTTTGATTCTGATATTTCCCTTGATAACCATGCTCTACCATATTGGGGTCGGAAGTCAGCAAAGGTTCATTGGCTGTTGTAATGCTCACTGTCACCAGTAATAAGTACAAAGGACTTGCTTTAAAAGCTGGCTTATAAAACTTTAAGGAAACTTGGATTGCTTAAGTGAACTTCCAAGGCTCTTCAGGGGCCAAGTGCACTTTGGTTGTCTACTTATATTAATTTCACAGAGTTTAAAGGGTCAAGCAATGCAGTTGGTGATGCTTATTAATTTATGAAACACAGAATCTTGCACTATCTGGCTTTGACCACTTGCATTCTCCTTTTAGAAAATTTAATATACATTAAAGCTTGCTAGACAAGGGCGCCCTGAAGGATTAAGCCCAAAGTTCACAGCTGGACTAAAAGGTTCAAAGGCGTTGTATCCACTACACTGATTTGATTCCAAGTGACATTCAAACAACAGAACCAAACTGTAGATGTTTGAATCTGTAAGGAAACAGCAATTAGAAAAATACCACAGAAAGGCAAAGGATTGGGATATTTTTTCCTTAAAATGCTAAAACCGATTACAGTCTTATTCTTTCTTTCATGGGGAGATGTGTTTGATCACATCATCTTTTTGGGTCAGTGGTTGTCAAGAACATATTTTGGGGGTACAATAGAGTTTGCCAAGCTCTAAATGTTCCTGCGATCCTGGAAACTTTACAGAATATATTCGATTGTTGCGGTGATGCTGAATTGAGTTCTGGGTGGGGAAATATAAGCCAGAAGGAAGGAAGGAAAAGAGAAATGGATAGCTGCTCCAGTAACAGGATTAGGAGTTAGAAACCTGAGATAATCCTATTCAGGGGTATTTCTACATTCTGTTTACTTGCTTTTGAATTGTTTTGGTGTCTTGTCCAAGTGAGATAATTCCAGAAGTCATTCACACACAGGCTACAAATTCGATACTGCATTCAGGCGACAAATGGAATGTGATTGAAGAGCTACCCAGAAAATTGGAAATCAAATTGGCAGTGATGGTTGGTCTATGTGGTCTCCTTTTGGAGTCAACAAGAGGGAGAACAAAATGCAGGACAGGAAAATTGTGTCCTACTGTATACATAAGCTTATTTAGCCAGAGTTGGTAAAGGGAGAAGCAAATTTCACAACTTTATGTCGGCTCTGATTCCTGAGGCCTTAGGGAACACGCACCTTGAGGAAGCTGTTGTTCTTCACTCAAATTTTTCTGCTGAAAAGAGAGACTCTAAGCCCCGTAAGGGAATTCCAGTGGCAAAGACTGTTTATATTGCAGCTGGGCCCAAAAGGCCTCAGATGTGCATCACATGTTGGGAGAAAGTCTGTGACTGAAGAGAATTTGTAGTTTTCACAGGCAACAAAGGAGAAAAACGTGGGGAGGCAAAATAGCTGGGAAGGGATTTTGTGTGACCTGAGACACTTACATTTCCAGCCAGAGAACAGAATTCAGATTTCCAGGAATTTAGCAGTCTTACCCTTGCTTTTTAAACCACTTAAGTGAGAGAACGATGCAGGAAATCCCACAGGACACGTGAGAAAGGGGTTTGTGCTGAATCCCTGTTATTGTTTCTTTGCATTTACCAGCTAACCAAAAATATTTTTCTCACAGAATGACTTCTGAGACTTTATGGTGTGGAGTATTTGGTTTAAAATGTATTGTAACCTTCTTTTTTTTAATTGATCAGATCAGTCTTGAAGACTCAAAGAGAAATCTGCCTATTCTGAATATTGCCTGAAGATTTAGAAAGGTCTTTCTTGGAAACAGAAGACCAAGACGAAACAGTCATCTRTAAAGCATGGTAAGAGGGAAAAAAAGAATAAAGGAATGAGTTATGTTTGACTTGTCTTCTTCCAAGAGAGGACTTCTTTATTTTTCAGAGCAGGCTGTGGGAGATGTTGCGGGAGCCGTTCTGTACAGGTTTAAGATGCAGATTTATCATGGTGGGTGCAGGCCCTATAGCCTCAATGGACCCAGCTACAGTCTTGTGCACCTTGTAGCGCATTATGGGAGAGGGTCTGAGAGGATCCCCATTCTCATCCTCCCCACTGTCCTCTATTGGCCTTTGGCACAGAAAAAAGAGAGAGAAAGAAGATCTAGGGGCTTGCAAGCTGTCTGCAAACAATAAACTGTCCCTTCCTATTTTATCTGTGAGTTTTGGGCAGGTTGTTTCAGGCACATTTTTCTATTGAACCAAAGTTTCAGAATAGTGCACATGACTATACTGGCTTTTTGGAAAGCATCACTACTGTGCTGTGTACATTAGCTTGGTAATTACACAGGCAAATGCTCAAATAGACATCCAAGTAGCCATTTGAGCACAAAATTTTTCTAGGCTGTTGGAGCTGCATTGAAGTACAAAAGTGTAGTCGTATTAAGTATTAGGTCTTTGCTGTGCAGGCAGAGGTGAGTCATTACTTTAGTACTGGGTGTTCTGTAGGGCTTCTTGAGCATATTGTGAGGGTTGATTAGATATCCAAAATTCACTGTGAATATGAAATGGGAGAGCTAAGAGATGAACAGGAACTGAGCAGAAAATAGAATTTTTCCAAGGAGTAGGCATGCTTAAAGGTATAATTGTCTTCCTGGTATGGAAGACATACCACTAATGCTGATTGTCTTGTTATTTGAAGGAGCCTTGAAATACCACATTTACCATTCAACCTACTGGGAGCTGAAAAGCTGGTTCTCTGTGATCAGAAATCAATGACTGCCTAGAGGTCATGTAGCTGCTCAGTGCAGTTCCTGTGTCACACCAGAACAAACTTCAGAACACTGGGAATTTTTCTCCTGCTCTGATAACCTGTAAACCAACAGCATTTGTTTGTTTGGCAACTTGATGTGCAATAAGATTGCATTATTTATCACTTGAGTTGTATGAGAAAGCTTCCTAATGACAGGTGTCAATCGCATAAATATTTGCTATCTCCCAGTTGAGCAGAAGCAACACTAAAATTTTAACTGTGTCATTAATAAACGAGGAGCCAATGGATTTAAGAGCAATGGAAATCCTATGATCACTCACTGTGAAAGGGACGATTGTCAATCACACCTCGATGGCGCCTGCTCACAGATATAATGAAGAAAGATTATCATTGCTATAAGTGGCTGCAGCAACTGTGGCCAGCAGATAATAAAGACATTGTCACAGTGAACGGACCTGCCTCCCAGGGACCGACAATGTTAAGTAATGTCTCAATGGTATTTTGGGTCCTCATTTATGTGACTGCAATAGAAAACCGGAAAGAAAGGGCCCTTCTGTCTTGTGACATAATTAATTTCATGCAATTCTCCACAGTTATAAACCAGTTATAAACCAGTTAGTCCTGACCAAAGTCAGCTTATTCATGCACTGATGACCCTTAGGAGAAGAAACAGTGGAAGGCCTTTAAAGCAAAGACCTCAGCTTAATATGACACACCTACATAAAATATTGGCTATATATGAGTTTCCTCCAGTGGCTCTTTTGGATCCCGATGAGGGAAGGGAAATAATGCTATCCGTGAGTGTGAGCCATTAGCTGTGCCCTGTGGAAATGCAGAAATAAAATATTCTTTTAGCATTCCAGCACCTTTGAGCAGGACAGGCGGTTCCTGAGGTGCCAAAGGCTGTCAGGAATTGTGCTGAGCACACAGAATCCTTCTGTGTCTGTCCTTCCTCACCTTAATTCATAGCTTCAATTAAAGGTGGTTGAAATGAGCTCAGATATATGGCCCCATCTTCATAAAAAGGGACAAATGTGGTTAATATGGCTCCAGTTTCGTTGGAGCACATGGTAAAGCAGGAAACAAGGAGACTTTTAAGACATGCTTCTCTTTTACAAATCCAATAAAGCAACCCAAAGGCTGCCTTGTGTAGCTGTCAGTCACCAGTGGTTTTCCTGAGCAGGATGGCTAGGATAGCAGCCCAGAAAATATAAGAGGTGCCATAGCAAGAGAAGCTTCTCACTTTTAAACCCTTTTAAATACCCCAAATTGGTGTTACATTCACAGATGATATGATGCAAAGTTGATAGATTCACCTGCCCTTTTATCAGGCAGGTGCAAAAGCTCTGGGTTTTGCTTTGGATTTCTTGCATTTCTTGGTGAACATATTCTAGCTCACTCCCGAAAGAGGGCTAAATCCTGCTGAAGCAATCAGTCCCCAGGGGCCTGAGGCTATTCTCTCTAATGTAGATATAAAAGTCAATCATACCAGCTGCAGATGAAATCACAGATGAAATCCTACTAATTAGTTGCATGAACTTTGTTTCTGCCYGGTTTGAGATTCTCTCAGGCTTGCATAAATATCTGGGCACCCATGCTGTACACCTCAACAGGGCTGTTGATTTTGCAAGGAAGGCTAACAATTTCTGTGCCTAAAATAGCCATGCAATTACTTCTGCTCACATGGCCTCGCAGTAACGAGATGGATTCTGAAAACTAGTTTTATTTGCACGTGATTGTAAAGTTGCCCTACATTGTTCTGCCAAGTTAGGCACTGATGCAGGTTTATGACCATATCATTAATATTTTAGTACCTCATCAGTAACTGGTTGCTATTAGTATGTAGTGAAACAGTGATATAAAAAGGGAGATGTACCCACTCGTTTGGCAGAATTTGCATTACAGCTGGATGGAATTTATAACACATCTTCTGCAACCCACTGGTCTGAACTCCTGTTATTAATTTCTGCTGTGTTTATTTCTCCTTTATGTTCACTTTGGGCAATATTCTATCAAGTTTCCTGGCAGGCACAACAGTGAGTATAGCTAATTTCAGCTGACTACAGGAGAAGGACTTTGTAGAAAGTGAATTTTGCATTAGCACTAGTATTTGCAGCAAAAGTCTCCCTCTGAGAAGTCTATTCCCCTCAGCCTGGCATCAGCAGTACTTAAGTGCATGTGAATAGCCCTATTGACTTCAGGTGGGCAGCTGTTTAATTACCTTCCTGAATCAAGGCCAAGACCAGGAAGCAAAATCCCAGCATATGAGCTGGGTGTCTAGTCAAATGGCTTGTCTCCTGAATGCTGAACTTCTGTGAGTGACCCACAGATTGTCTGACTAGGTAATTTGGCAAATACTTTCCAGTCAAGAATAAATTTGAGGAAATTATCATTTGATGCACAAAGAGAGGTGAAATTTGTGCAGTATATTTTTCATGACTAAGCAGCTATTGCCTAGATTTATTCAGCCTGCCTGCCTCTTCCTCTTTCAATACTCCCAGCAATCACATTTTTCCCCCACATTTTATTTAGGAACTCTGAAATGACAGGTTGCTTGCCTTTCTATGAGGAGAGCGGTGTGCCGTACGCAGCATGCTGCACGCGGGTGGAGGAGGATAAAGAATGACATGCTAGTCTGTAAGTTACAACAATTTTTTTTTTTCAGATCCGCATCTGCTCTTGTCCCTCTTCTGTTCTCAGATCACTCTTTGGCTTCCCCTAGGAATCCAGCTGTGTCATCACATTGTGTGGCATCCTAATATTTCATACTAAGCTGTAAGCCAATTAGGAATGACTACTTACCATGCTGAATCATAGGAAGAGGAAAGGATAATGTGTCCTTCATATAACGAACCTCCTCTTTTTTTTGGCAAGACAGATAACTTGCACATTATATTTATAAACCCTATGGCTTTTCACTATACCCAATTAGGATACAGCTTCCTTTCATGCTGCTACGGTATTTTAAGGGACTTGTTTATAGATAGATGCTTATTGAAAGTGCTGACCTGCTACCATTATCCCTCATACCACATTTCATCTTCGGAGACTGAAACACTGGACAAAACTAGGTGTTGCAGTCACCTTTCGCAGGACAAGAACATGTGTGCAGCAAAATATAAATACTTTGTCTTGAGTTTCTAAGTGAACTGGTGACCCTGGATGAGGGAATAAACATTACTTCAGGCCACCCAGAGTTGAGGGGGATGTTGATTAAAGTCAAAGTGGAAAATAAAGCCTGGTATGGCTAAAAGGAAGAAAGATGAGCCACTGATTTGGGTGTCTGCTTGGGATATTGAAGAGGCAGTTGGAGAATCAATATATTTGGGGATGTGTGAAGCTTTTAGTAATGAGCATCTAAGGGAAAGATTAAAATTTATTTCCCATGCTGAAGTAATTAATGGACTATTATGCAAGGCGTCTGAGCTGCCCAGAGGTCTGGGATAAATAGTGTTCTAGCAGCGTATAGCAGAAAGAGGATGCAAAATATGACTTAAGATTAAATGGAATGATGTTAGTTGTAGCAGAGCACTTAGGATGCCTCTCCCTTCCTCCAATTACTGCGTTTCTTTTCCCCTAAGTTGCTAAGGAGCTATTGATGGCATTTACTGCCTGGGAATAGATGTACTGCTTTAAATTTGTCTTTAAATCCTAGCAGTGTTGCAAACTGAAGGCTTCCATGGCCTCTCTCTGACACTGGCTGTCTTTTATATCTTGTCTAATTTTGCTAGCGCCTTCACTGAAAAGCAAGCAGATCAGCACCCCAAATGGCAGCACTCTCACCCAGCAGGGGCCAGTTCACCCGCCACCCTCAGGCAACGGATTTCTGCATAGAGTCACATTAGGGGCTACATGCAAATAAGAACCTGGACTGCAGATATATCCAGGGAGAAAAAATGGCCTCTGGTTGGGCTTCCTCAAATGCTTTATGCATACCAAATCCAGCCATTTCCACCCATTTCTGTTGCTTCTGCTGCTAACAGAGATTGTAAACTATGTTTGGGAGTATCTGGTTTAAGGCTTCCTTTGTAAGGTCTGGCCGCATGCTGCTAGGGTTCAATTCACTGCTTGGCTGATAGTATCCCCATGCTTTCCCTCACAAACATCTCCTGGGCCCAGAAGGACAAACAAGTTCTCCCACAACCTGCCAGCAAAAAGTGGCAGAGAATCACTAACATCTGTTCCTGAAAGCATCAACACATACAGCTGTAGCGGATCCAGGAGGAGCTGCTCACCCATTTCCAGGGTAAATAATCCCACCTGCGCTGAGCAAATCTGAGTGCTCAGACCTACATGGTGAACTTTGCTGGTCAGGCAGGACTAAGGATGTTACAGCATAAGATCCCCTGTGACTAGAAGGCAAAGGCTGGAGATATTTTTCCTGATAAAAGGAATCTTCAGTAAGTTGAACAGAAGTTAGTTCTGCTATAAAGCTTTTGTGCATGTTCTGAAATATTGCTTGTTTTATAAAGGTAGGGGTTTGGAAACCTCTTGGCCTTCAAGAGAAGACTGTCTGTTTAGAAGCTGTACCTTTTTGAATTGTTATTCAAAAATGTCTCAGTTAATCATTGCCAAAGGCCTTGCTAGCCTGCGTTGCAAATTCCATTTTTAAAAAATGCAGCACATATATAATTCATGCGACTCCTCTCCACTAGATAAGGAGTCGTCTCAAATGTCAGGGTGGGGGAGGAAAGGATACCTGACCCAGAGGGCAAGAATATTGAATGCACCAGTGTTGGACTTGACATTCCCCTAGTATTCACTGTGATAACATCAATCTCAAGGAACCCTCCTGGTATAAATACAGAGCTGCTGCATTTAATATATATTTCCAAAGGAATTTCATAGTAATTGAGCATTAAATGATGTCCACTTATCCTAAAGCGTTACCGTTTTTATTAAAAATTATAAATGGGCTTCAGCAGAATAGAATATACCAGATTCATACCACCATCTCTATTAGTCTTTATACTATAATTGTCATTGACCGCCTTTACTGTATTATTTCTAGACAGTTCATAATTTTCCCAGCTGAACAAATGAAGATTTGTGAGCAAAGAAAGGCACTGACTGGATTATGTAGTGCCATTGATTTTTATGCTCCTTGTTTCACAGAACACGCTTAAAAATCCTGCGATCTCTGTGATGGCCCTTATTAGCACTCTGAGGTGCTGGCAAGAGCTGGATGGCAGTAGTGTCTACTGTTCTGCTGTGCTGGAAATCTTGTCTTGTGGAGAAGGAGTCATCGGAGCTGACCTTGGGATAAATCTGCTGGATGTCCAGGTATGACCCAGGCAGTCTGGATTTGGGGGTGTTTGCTTGGCTTATGTGTTGGAATGAACCATTACAAATCCATATCTGAAAAAGTGGAAATCGCAAGAATCGGTGACCTGAGAACTACTCAAAGGGTGCGAGGTTACCATTTTGCAGGCAAGGCAGTACCTGCGTGGGAAACTGTCTTGCTCAATAACCTTCAGTCCTTAGCAAGATGATGGCAAATACTGGCATTTCCCTTCTGTAAAGGTGATGGCTTTTGCCCAGGCTGTCAAAGCACCTAACCACACAGCCTTTCTTCATTGGGGCTTTCAAAGCTTTTCAGGTTTGAAGAGCAAAGACCTAAGTGAATGATGATTTTTTTTTCCAGTTTGTGGGGAATATTGGTTATTTGATCTTAATATTTTGTGTCATTTGGGGATGCTTACCCATAAAAAAAAAAAATCCTGAAAAAATAGGTTAACTGTAAAATGCTTTTTAAGATTGAAAAAGGGCAAGGTTTTTGAGAATTGAAAATTGATATTTATTTGTAAAAAATGACCCAAATCTGTTAATTATTTTAGTTCTCCTGAGACTATAAAAGAGGTAATTAGGTGTTCACAGCAGAAATGATCTTGCAGAACATTGCTATTCTATTTTATTGTCACTAAACAATAAATAATGAACCACCAAGAAGCAGGAGGGGAAGCTAATGGAAGTTATGGCAAGATCCATTATTTTTCTCATGGCAAGATCCATTACTTCTGTGTGTAGAGGCTTGTACAAAGTGACTTGTGTGGGCTAGCAATACAGGACTTCTCTTCCTTGGCGGAGTCAATCAGGTGTGGTATGGTGCAGTATTTACCTTTCAAATGCCTGTATCTTTTATTGGATCTTGGTGCATCATTTAGCTCAGATTAGCAATTGGGCTCTTTAATTAGCAGGGCTTCACTGTGGCCTGTTGGCCTCTCCTACTGATCTCTGTGTTATCTCTAGAAACACAGTCCCCCAAGGGAAGGTGGCCAGGAATGCCTAAAACCTTGTGCAAAGCACTAGCTGCTGCTTGTTTCCCAGGAAAAAGTGAAGTGACCTCTTTTCCCCAGCCCAAAAGTTTCTGGGGAAAATATTCCACTGTGCTGCAACTGAAAAAAGGAACCGCAGTTAAAATTAAAGCAGAACACATTTGAAAACTGTTTTCTACAACACAGCCTTATGAATAGCCTTTCTCTCCCTGCTCAACCTTTGTTTGAATAAAGCCACTGTTAAGGATTCCCATGCAGCAGAACATATTAATGTGTCTCCGTTTACTATGCTAGTGTTTCTGACCGTACAAGTAAGGAGGGATACAAACGCAGCCAGATCTTTGTCCTCACCATTTTTTAATACAGCTAGTGCTCACGCAAGCCCTGCTCCTTCTGAAAGCYATCGCTGGCCTGTGTGTTCTGGTTTATGTATGAAGCGACAGCAATTGTACAGTCTCACTCCACAGACCAAACTTTCTGCACAGCCCTGATGGAAATGAGCCCCTGGGGACTTGCAGGATGCTGCCTTTGCTCTGGGAGGCTCTGTGATGGCAAAGCCAGCTATCGGTTGTTAATCCCACTGCGTCATACAAGACACTTTCTATCTCCTCCTGTAATGTTAATGCAGCTGGAATTCCATAAATCAAATCTCAGCAGTAAAAAGGTTAATAAGTTTACACTATATAATTGAAAGCCATATTGGTGATTAAAAGGATTTTATATATCAGTTTTCTGGGTCACCAACTAATTATTTTTGGTGGCCTGTAATAAAACTTAGCACCATAGGCAGATAGAGGCTGTAATCACATAATCTATGGAAAAATGCATTCACATTTATTTGAGACAAGGTTGCATATATACCAGCTTGTTGAATATCCTAGTTCAGGGACAATGGAAGAGCAGCGTATTCCACATACTCAGGTTCATACAAAGTTATTGGATAGAGTTTTGAGGTCTGGCGCTCTCTCTCCAGAGCAAAGCCCAAGGGAACCAACTGTCATCTGTGATGGAAAGGTTCTGCCAAGGCATTGGGGATCAGATTGCTATTATAATTCATTTTAATGCATTCTGCACATACTAATCATTTATTGGAAYAGGATCTTCTGTAATAGGGACATGACTAGGAAGAGACATAGGCGATTGATCACCCTTGCATAGAAAGAATGATTGAAAAAACAAACAAAAAAGAAACCTCCTGTCTGAGGGGCAGGTGTGTGCATGTACATGAGGGATCGGGGATGCAATTTGGAGATGGAGAAAAATTGAACTCGGAGCTTGAATTGAAATTTCTACAATTCTAACAGGCTGAAATAAACCTTTGGAGCCGAACACCCAGACACAGAGACATTTCAAACTCAGGCCTTGGTTTTGCCAGTCGTGTGTTTTCGCATATTTCTCTGATTGCATCAAGAAGGAGCTAAGGGCAAAGCCAGATGTTGGGTGTGCTCGCAGATTTGCAAGGAGGTGCAGAAGAGGGTGTGAGCATGCAAATAGCTTACAGGTTACACTGAAGTCTCCGGAGCCTCATGAGGTCCTGTGCAAGGTAACACAACCTATGTCATGGTAAAGCAGCCCACTGGCTGATCTCAGTTGCTCTGCCTTTTAAGCAAAGGGCAAATCACAGCTGGCATTCAGCATGGTACAATGAGTGTTGGGCACGTCTGTCTCTCCATCAGAACAGGATCTGAGACGCAATCAGAAAAAAAGTGACCTGATGTTCAGATCACTCCTGGACCATGCTTGCAGAACCACTTTGGAGAGAGGGACCTGCTGTGGCAAGTCTATTTCTGTAATGTTTCATAAATCTTTTGGCTGCATCTGTTTCACTGGCTAATATTTAACCCTTAAATGCCCGATTGCATAGAAGCTGTGTTGTCTAATATTATACAGTAATGAGCGAAGGTTCAATATATCTGCCACTAAAATTATTCACTTATGTTCTCCTATACCTAGACAAGAACTATGCCAAACCAAAACCAACATCTTTTCATTTGAATTAAGTTTTGAAGGGTTTCCTAGCAGCACAGCTAAGGGGCTACTGAGTTTCCAACACAGGCTGGGGAGGTTAAAAGGAGAATGGCAGTAGCATGAGTAATGGCCTGTGAATCAGCTGCTGAACTTGACATTACAACCTCTCTGTGGCCACCAAGTCAGAAGGCATTCGTGTGACAGTTTGAGGGTAAAGAAATAAAAAATGATCTGGTAGTTTCCGCTGGTAGAAGGGCTTAAAGGGCTTTCTGGACAAAGATTGTAAAGCAATAATAGTGCAAATAAGGCAAGAGTGTGGATATGTTTCAATTGCCTAGGTTGACATGATTCACCAAGTATGTCTATCTGAAGTTTAAAGGAAAAGTAATCAAGCTGAAGAGCATCTGAGTCCTGGAGGGGCTGTCCTGGTTTACGCTGAGTAAGTCTCCACTCCCAGTGGTCTTTGCAACTATAACTTGGTTAGATTTGACTTGAATGAGTCAGGGGCTAAGAAGGAGCCAAATAACACTATTGCAATCTTCTTTTGTTACAGACTGCAACCACAAGCAGAATTGTTTGTCTTCCTGTCACCTCGTTCAGTCTCTCTCTTTGGGGCGATTTTTGTCACCCATTTGGTAATAGCAGAAAGTTCTTATTTTTTTCCACACTTGATCAGCAGTGGAAAGGGTGTAGTCTCATTTGAACGTCTAGGTGCTTAAAGGCAACTTTGTTAACGTCAGCAAGGAGGCTGAGAAGTGAATAGAAAGGGATTGCGAGGTGACTTAGGCAAGACCTAGTGGTAAGGTCCTGCATGGGAAGAGAGGGATCTCGCTGCTGCCCCTTCTCAGAGCTGGAGAAAGGTCTTCTGCCACTGATGCAGCTAACTCAATTCCTTTTCTGAATAGTAAAAACACTGCAACATTTAAGCAGAAGAAAATCTGGGGGGAACGTGACAGTGTTCTGAAAAAGCATTTCTGCTCTATAGCATTATTAGGGATAACAGTAAAAAGAAATGTCAGCATTCGGTGCGTGTAGTTCACTTCATAGGATAGGTGTTTAAGGGTGTTCTCTAGACAGAGCTTCTGTCTGCTATATTTTAGGTAGCAAAGGCAGGGAAGGGGAGGATCTCTAAAACTAGTCTGTATCTGCCCTAGAACAAGAGATCGGGACCGTAATATGGCCTCTAGTACTCCTTGTCGCTGAAATCCTTTCACTTCATGCCTTATTGCGCAAGTTCAATATACTTTTCAGCTAAAGCTCTCCCAAGCACTTAGCTCTTTAAACTCCCTGCTCAGCAGGTGGCTTATTTAAATGTGGCTGTCAGGCTGGCTAGTGGCCAAAAGTGAATGGCTCAACGGGTGAATTGCACTGTTTGGGTCTAATTCTGCTCTCATCTATGCCAGCAAAATCCGACTGGCTCCGCTGGGGTGGTTTGGGGTACAAGTGAGTGCAGTATAGGGCTGTCTCTGCTCGACTGTTTGTCAAATAAATCTACGGCCAATCATTTGCATTATGTAAGCTAAACATTTGCCTAGCACTTTAGCATGTGTGAGCCAAGGAGGAATTCTGGGTTGTCTGAAATGAAAACCATCATTGTCAACTCTCACTTAACCAATAATCGTTTCTTCCATAGCATGTGAGTAACTTTTGTTTTGCAACCCGCAGCCTTGAAGCGGAAATGTAAAGTTTCTCTAAACATTCAGTACGAATGGGGATATTAGCTGCTTAATTGATTTTTTTCAAAACTCGGGACTTACGGCTGAACAAGCAAGGTGGAGGGAGGGGAAGCACATGGTTTAAATTATATATGTATGGAAAATAACTGCTGAATGATAAAAATATATTTTTAAAATAAGCAAACCTGTTTTCCCTCTGCCTCTCCATTAAATGTGTCAGGAAAGGGCCTTTACAACTAGGTGGTAATTAGAGAGGAAAAAGCAGTGCTAGCAGAGCAGTCAATCCATCACATCCTGCAAAGCCTAAATGTTACCAGCAATTAGACAAGTTAGCAGGGGAAAAACTTGACAAGCAAGTTTTATTGCAGAATCGTCTTGGTGGCAAAGTATGTGGGGCACTCTTATTAGATTCCCTTGTGCTACCCCAAAGATTTAAAATACAAACCCATGAAGGCACGTTCAGACCAAAGTGTCTCTTTTCTTTCCCAGACTATCTAGGAGCACAGAAGATTAGAATGCTAAAAATAAAACAACCTTTCCCKCCTCCCCCTTCCTCACCCCTCCAAAGTCAAATCTGTCCAGGTTGACTGCTCCATTAAATTCAAGAACAAAAAGTTATAAATTGAACATACGGAGAGCTGTGCCTTTTCTTAAAGTGATGTTTCCTCGCCTTAATGGATTTAGCTATGGCAGGGAGTCAGAGAGAAGCTGTCTTAACTAAATCTTTGACTGATTATGCATTTTTTTTCTATTCATACAAGATAGATTCATCATTCCAATTTGTCAAGCTGGCGAAGTTCCAATTAATTACACCAGGAAAAGCTCAAGCTGCATTAGGCCTCTGTCAGGCCTAATCTAGTGCCTCATTTACTGGAGCCCCAAATGAAGAGATATCAGAGGTGTTGTTCCTCTTGGTACTTAATTTGATGAATGCCCTAGCAGCACGATTGGTGGCAGAGGTGTATATGTGTATGTCTCTTCATCAGCCACCACTGCTGAAGTCGTCATGCTTTCTGTACTAATTTGAGGGCTCATCTGTATACTGGATGTTTTTTTGGAAGGCCTATTCTTCACAGATATGCCAAAAGGTTTCTTCTGTGTGTGCATGTGTCTGGGTGTGTTTCCAGATATCCTGGACCTGATTCTGATCTCAGTTGTGTGATGAGACTGGATTCAAGGCCTTAAATGTAAAACCGTATAAGTTAGACTGGATGCTGTAAAGGTGCAGTAAATTTTGTCATCCTTATTGCTCTGTGTCTACAGAGGAAGAGCAACTTTGCATGTTGCTTCATGTAATGTGCATGAGGGAAACAGAGTGTGGGTTACCTTCTAGATCCACTGTAATGAAGTGTTCAAAATGCTTGAATAATCTGAAAAATTTGTTTGCTGTATGGATTTGAATCTTTATTGTGCATGAATGAATGAATATAGGCAAGTACAGATAGACTTTCTGACACTGCAGCCGTGGGTTATTTTGAATGTATACATCCGAGGCTGGTTCTTAAATATTTTACTGTAAAGTCACTATGGACCAAGAACATATGTTTCTTTTCTGCAGCACTTTATGTACGAATTATTCAGCATAAGGTGCCAGAATGCCAATATGTTTAGCTTACTTTTGGCTTTTAACCACTGCTGTGATTAAAGATGTAACTGCAGCAATGCTGTCACTTTGCACATAGGTTTAGGTGTCTCAGAAAGGATGCAGCATTAGCCAAGAATAAAGTAGCTGTGTACTTTGGCTGAGTATAGTGCTAAAAGTCATCATTTGCCAACAGTTACCATGCTGGGATCCTGAGTTTATTTTCCACTGACTGTATTTGAGGGACTGGTGTGTGCAATGATGATTTTTAATGGCAGCTATCAGACATGCATATGGTGCTCGGTAAGAGGCCCTATCCGGAGCAACCAAGGAGAGAATTGATGCACTGATGACTGTAGTACSACACGTCCTCTGCACACGGCTTGGAACTCGACTGGTGCCTGCGTTGGGAAGGGCGGTCTTGGTCCTTAGAGTTTGTATCTGCTAATGCATCAAATTTGCATCTGCAGTTACTGTCTTAAAATGAGCTAAGCTCATGTGGCCACAGTTGTGCCAGAACAGGGATAGCATCTAAATCTTCTCTTAGATGTGATTTTTGTGAGTGTTCCTGATCAGTTTGGGGCAAGATCAAATAAGAAAATTTAAATCACCTTGGGAAATGGTGAAGACAGAGGTAGCCTGCAGTTGTAATGATCTCTTTTGATTCTGCACAAGAGGATTAATGCTGGACCTATACATTTGAGGGTGGTTCTTAAATGTTCTGCTTAAAGAGCCACTGTGGACCAAAAACGTATGTTTCTTTTCTGCAGCACCTTATGTATGAATTATTCAGCATAAGGTGCCAGAATGACAATATGTTTAGCTTGCTTCTGGTTTTTAGCCTGATGTTTTGTGTTAAACAGGTTGTTTAAACTCATCTGTTGAACTTAAAATAACTAAGAGCCTTCTTAGAGCCAGAGACAGGCAATTCTCAGTGGATTAAGGGAGCTCTTGTAGTTTCCATGTCTGTAGACTGGGTCTTTGGTTACTGTATTTGCACCTATATGACATAGGCTGGCTTGGTTTTGCACTGACGTGGTGTTGGGCAAGCTCTATCCTTAGAGAAATGAGAAGTGTATGTCTGTCCTTTTGCTGAGGAGAGACCAGTGGTGGCTCGGTGGCTGCATTCATGGGCTGTGTTTTTTCTCTTGCTGTGTATTGATTTACCTGGGGGCTTAGCAGAAATGTGTCCCTGGAGCTGTGTATTTGACTCGCACCATTGCAAATGAAAASTAACTGGCCACAAAAGGGAATGAGTGTAACATGCTACCAAATGCACAAAGGACTATATTCACCTTTGTCCTGGGCACCAGAACGAGGTCTATTCACTGCTTAAGTTCCACTTAACCTTTCAAAATAGAGCCTACACAGTGCAGTGATCAGCTCAGTGGCTTAAAGACTCCGATGGCTCCTGTCTGACTCTTTTAGACCAGAGAGAAATGATCTTTTATGGACACAGGCAGTCCTGAAAAGACCAGAACCAGCAGAGATTTCTTTCTGCAATGACATGACCCAGAAAGCTGGAGATGTTCTTCCTCATGTTCTGGTGAATTTTCATCTGCATCCAACCCTAAATTCAAGTTCTGCAGTAGTTTGGGTCATCACACTAGCATCTATCTCTGAGGAATGATTATGGATGAGTTATTACCTTTAAATAAGGGGTAATTAATGCTTTCCACTCTGACTTTAGTGAAAGGATTTCCTGACAGAGGAGGGGAAAAGGAATATATTGTATCAGTAATACACCTTTGGGAGGTATTGGCAGAAAGTCCATGGTGAATAATTTGGAATAACAAATAAATGTGGGCAACTTGTGATGTATGTATGGAAAAAGAGGTGTCAAATTATTCATTATGAATTATTCTGCCAGTTCTAATAATAACCCAGCTGTTGAGAGGAAAAGAAAGCTAGATCTGTCAGTGCAGACATACCCTTTTGCAGTAATTCTATCCCTTTCAAACAGAAAAAATATAAACTTCCTCTGAGAACAGAAAATTAGAAAAGACAAGAAGAATGGGATCCCTGCTCCAAATCCTTTTTTTTTTTTTTTTACCTTAATGTACACTAATGGATAATAAAAGGTGGTTGATGAACGAATGACCAGTACACCAACCAGCTGAAAAAACACATTTTGGCAGTCAGCACTTGCAAAATCCATAGGTTAAAGACAAGTTCAACCTTTGTTGCTGCCCTCAATATGGGCAGGTGCGCTTATCCAGGTAAAACTGTTTTTATGAAGAAAGGCAGACTATGCATGTGTGTGTATGTATACATATGTGTGTGTGTGCATTTATGTGTGTGTGTGTGTATATATATATATATATATATATAGCCAGCTAAATCTTTATGCAGGTTTTAGGAGTCGGTGGTTACACATGATGCCTGAAGAAACCTGAATGAATGGCAAAAGAGAGTCTGGTAGTAGGAGTGCAGGTCTGGGACTCGAGAGAGGTAGGTCCCTGTCCTGGCTGACCCACAAATTGCCATCTGACTGCAGACAGGTCACTGGTCTCCCCTTGGGCTTTTTCTTTTTCCTTCCTCAAAGGTAGGGCTGAAACATTATCCATTAGTAATTAGAAGGTGCTTTCTTACCTAAGTGATAGTGACCAGTGTAGCCAGTACTTTTTTCGGAGAGGATGGTGTACTTAATACCTGTGTATCAACCATAAAGTTGTTTGTGAGAAATGCTCTCCTGAGCCACCAAGGTAAAATGAAAACGAGCAAAGTGGCTATTATTCCCTCCTGTCTCTTAACCCTTCTGGATTTGCTAACTTTGTCCCAAACTCTGTCAAGGCCCCCAAAGGAGATTTCGCTCAGCTTTGCTAACTTTGAAGACACAGTTAATGCAGCCTGAGCTAAAGCGGTTAATCTGAGTTGAAAGAAAATAATTAGAAGGTTTCTGTAGGGCTTTGTTAGGTTTGAATATGGCTATATTGCCTTTAAAAATGTGGGGAAAATCTGTTTGCCACGCAATACTTGGTTGGGCTTAACACTCATGTCAGAGGGTCTGAAAAAACTAATCTTCCTTTACTGATGAGCCCCTTTCCAAAGTATTAATAAACTCACCTGGCAGCATGTATTTCATCCCTGCTTTCCATCTTGGGCACTGTGTTCACATCTGATTAAAATGTGAACTGTCCAGGCCAGGACCCCGTGTATTCAGTGCTGCCTTGCTTACTGGTGCTATTATAAATAATTAAGATAATTATCCAATATGTCTATGACAACTGACTGCTTTGGGTTGGCTTCTCTGAGGACTCCTGTCATCAATGAAAATTCTGCAAATGGAGGGGGTTTGCAGACTCTGGCGCCAAAG
Organism: Apteryx rowi; assembly: GCF_003343035.1. NCBI lineage: Eukaryota > Metazoa > Chordata > Aves > Apterygiformes > Apterygidae > Apteryx > Apteryx rowi. The sequence continues at coordinate 4,190,821 of NW_020447308.1, read as the reverse complement.
ATGGATTACCTAGAAGCTTTCAGAGCTATAAACAATGCACTTTCCATTTGCCTCTTCATACTGTATGGACTTAATCAGAAACTGTAATTTTATAGTGTGAGCAAATGGGCGAGAGACATCAACAGCAAGAGTGAGAGGGAGGCATTGTCTTTTGCAATACCAAATCCCCGAATATTAAGAGTTTGCCAAAGGCGTTTCAGAGATAGGTTTCCTATCTWCATCAATAATTTAAAACATTCCCAAGTCTCCTCTGAGCAGCTCAGAGTAAGAGCTGAAGGCATGAATGTCAGAAGGCAGAGTGACTCCCAATTAGTCAGGTAGAGTGCTTTCTTGTTGACTCAGCCAGGGCAAGGGTGGCTATAAAACCCAGGCTTAAGTCCTCATAGATTCCTTAATAGTTTTTCTTCTTTAAATCTGTGGTAATTTGTAAGAGGTGAGTGGGCAGTCCAGTCCCTAATCCACTGGGGTACTCATTAGTGCCACTGAAAAAACATACGGGCAATTGTGTAAGTTGGCTGATACAGCTGCTAACAGAAAATGGGCTGGGTGGTCGCTGCCATATTGTACGTGAGCGAGCCCCAGGAAGAGGTAGCCACTTTTCAAAGCTACTGGAAACTGTGTCGTGGCTTCAGGACACACGCAGCCAAGGAGAGTTTGCTGCGATGCCTTCTAAATTGGAGCGCCTTTTTGAATGAGTGTCACATTTAGGTGGAGATGCGAGAAAGTGATGGTATTTTGTTCCTTATTGGCTCTTATTAGACCATTTTCTTGTCATGTAGAAAATTGCTTGTGGGCCCTTAAAACTGGGTCCCGTGAAGAAGTTATCCTGAGTCAGCTAATTTGCAGCAACTCTCTGGCTGTGTCTGTCTGGATGTGTCGTAACTCTTGAGCGCGTTATCTATTTTCAAGCATGCTAAACATGTTTATTTACCACACAGCTTATTGTGCACTAAACTCATCCACATGGCAGGCAATTTTCTAGTGCTTAGGCCAATATTTGACCCAGCTGCCATGGAGAAGGCTATATTAAGTCCAGCTGATCAAGGCTGTCTCCATGGTGAAACAGGAAATTGGTCTCTATAGCTATATGACTCTGTCAGCTTTTCTATGCATTTCACACAACTAATTTCCTATAACGTGCAGCTTTTCCTACCATTCTTTATTTTGTGGGTAAGATTATTTTTATATTGCATTCTCTGACATGTTATTCAAATCTTAAGCCTGACACTAATTACGTATTATTATTATTATTATTATTATTATTATTATTATTTTTAACCTTCTCCTGATGCTGCCTGCTGCACCTGTTTATGCCTTAGTGCTTTTAGCTGTACATGATTCCATCAGAAACATGCTGGTTCCTTGCATGAAGGTTGGAACTGTGTTTTGCTGCACGTTCCTCCTACATTTTGATCACATCTTTGCAGTGCTTGTCTGGTCCAGTGGCAGTGCAGCTTCCTCCCTTGGAGAAACCACCTTTTTTCAAAGCTGTTACCTGTACAGTTGAGATCAGATTTAAGTAGCTGGTTGGTAATAAAAAACTGCAAGTGCTGTGAAGATAGGAGAAGATGGAAAAGTTTGAGATTAGAGGAGCTCTGGAAAACTGCTAGAGGGGCAAGTTAAGAGAGGACGAAGAGGACTGGGCTTCAATGGAGATTTTTTCCCCCCACATAGGCTTGTGTTCCAGCATTGATTTCTGTAATCATGCAGAGCTGCAGATGTTGTTGCCTAGGTCTTGAGTTGTGGCTGTTTATTATACCTATATAGAAACCTACTTACTCATTAGGAATCTATTTCCAAGAGGAACAGAGCTTCAGCTCTGCAACTCAAATTTTCAAGGGCTTGGCATTTTTGTCAGTGATGCAAGGTGTGATATGGTGTCTAACGTGTGAGCTGAGCTGTTTGTGTAGGCAAAGTCCTTCCATGCACTCATCTAGCTCATGGCACATAAAAGGTAGTTCACGGATCTTGGATTAGAACTCCAGATCCCTTGCTGCTCTTCCCTCTATTTTTTTTTTTAATATGGCAAAAATTATCTGTAAAATATGGTTTGAAGTTCAGTCCCCTTGTCCTGCATTTTTAAACTCCTGTGGAACTGTGTGACCCTCTTGGCAGGTCCAAATTCTCATCAAAATTGCACTGGTTTGAGTCAAAAGCAACTTACTACAGCCCAAGGGTTTAGCAGAATTTTGTCCCTGCTGGTTCCAGGATACTGGTTATGGGTTACAAGCTACAGCAGGAAGAAGTGGAGACGCGGTCTGATATAGTATGGGCAAGCTGCCACTTTGTGCCTTGGGTTTACTGATCGGGCACTGGTGGCTGGGGAACTGGTATTATGCCACTGGGCCAGTGGCTTAATGCAGGAATTACTGGAAGCAGCAATCTTGGAGTGCTTTTTATGAGGATAACAAGGCTTTTGCAGACATAAAAAGCAGGAGAAATGCTTATTAGTTATGGGGAAGGTGAAAGGCTTAGAAAACTGATTAGTGTAGCAGTGTGGTCAGATTGAAATGAAAGCTCAGTGGCATAATCGTTAATTGGGTGCTTACTTACCTACTAATTTGAGCTTGGATGTCAGCAGTACTGCACTTCATCTCAAACCAGAGGTCAGGCTTTAATGCTACATCATAAATTACGTAAAGGCACAACACTAACAATTAGATAATTATGGAGACCCATGCTGTTGCAATTTAACTGGGCAAGTTCAGGGCAATCATGACAGGAATAGTGCTTAACCCTGAATCTGCTGCCTTTCTTTCAACCTGACAGCCAAATATATGTGGCCGAGGAGCCACCCAGCCGTCTGGCAGCCCATGGGTTAAAAGCATCTTCTCCTATTAGTCAGATTCATCAGATGGCCTCAGCGAACTCTAAGGCAATATTGCAAAAACATTAATTATGGTTCAGAAAGAAAAGCCTGTGTTTCAGTCTACAGGAGATTCTGGGCAGGGCACAACAGGCAGAACAGTTTTTGAGTGCAAGGCACTGTTGTGGGTTTTTTATCTATTTCTAAGCCAAGCCTGTGCATATGTTTGGCTTATTTTCTTTGCTAAAATACAACCACCAAGTCAAAAACAAGGTTGTCTGCAGCGATCTCCTTGCATGTATTCATATTGCACAGGGCAGACCCACAGGGCCTCTCATTTTGAGTGCTTAATTCATTCAGCTGCCCACAGCCTTGGGCCTGTAGCTGTGCTGCTGCTTTCCAGAGCCAGGAGCAGGCTTGTAGAGCAGAGATGAGGCCACTATGTACTGCTGCCCACAGACAGCAGGACTGGGTCATCCTGAGCTAGTCTCCATGCTAGAGACTGCACCAGAACACACGTTGCCCAGCCACAATTGCTGTTGATTCTTGCCTGCCAGGCCCTAGGAGCATTCAGTGTGGCTCCTGTTGATGTCCATGATAGCTTTAATGGGGAGAGAGTTCAATCAATGCTGGGCACTTGAAAATTCAATCCACATAAGATATATTGAAGATCAGGGTGGAAAACATCAGCCGGGTGGATTGGAAAGTGATTGACAGTGGGATGAAATTAATAACGTGGATCTTAGGTTGTTCAGCTGTGGCTTCAGACGTAACCAACGTTCCCTCATCTAGAAGTACGTAATGAACAAGTGATTTCCATGGGGTGTTAGAAGGCTGCAGGCTTTATTGGATTTAGGCCTAGGACTTTTTCAATGCTGTCATTTTACTTTTGTTTCTGGTCCTTTTGGCAATCAGGTAAATTGTTCACTCCATAATATTTTATTATCCCTGTAAACACTGAGATTCTGTCTGAACTCTGGGTGGGGATGAGTAAATAAACTCTGTGCACAAAAAAAAATAAGAACTGTCCACTGGTGTTTGTCAATGTTTTGCTTATTCAGGACACTTTATCTAATTCAAGAGTAAAAATGGTCTTTTGCTGAAATATCTCCTATTAATAGTAATGGTGTCCTGTAGCGTACCATGCATATGCTCAAGATTTCATTCCTGGCTGGAAGGCCTGAGTGTGTGTGTGTTAAGCTTAGTGATCTCTTCCTTGGTATCTAAAATACCTTCAGGTGCTAAGCTGGTTAAAAAAGAGTTCTGGGAAGCCCTTAGTTGTGGCACACTGCTTTGCAAAATAATATTATTACCTTTGCATATGGGCTTCCATATAGCATGCTCAAGTAAAGACACATCTGGTTACCTATTATAAAGGATTGAGATATGGTGTACTTCTTGTTTTAATTAGTCTACAAAAAAAAGCAAAAAACCAAAAAAACTCGGGGGCTGTTCTGCTCCAGTGGTTCTCATTTTTCTTGCAGCCTTCCCTGCCCTTATGGGTTTATTAGTGTAGAAAAAGTGGAACATCGTACTCACAATGTCTAGAGGCTGTAGATTTGGTCTGAACCAAATGTCTGTAATGTGGTGCTGGGCTACTATGGGTAAGTCTACATTGCTTCTCATTTGGTAGCTAGAGGCTGTCCTCATGTCCGAATTCACTTAACAGCCCTGCAGGACAGTCTGCAAGCATGGCCTGAGCCAGGCTGTTCCCTTTTGGGACACTCCACGAAGCGTGGGGAGAGGAGGTGGACCTGTTTGCTCAAGCTGCTTGAGAGCTGATCTCTGCCCTGCTCTTCCTTGYAGGGGATTAGCAGTCTGTGTGGTGGGTGCGATGTGTAGGCCAGCAGAGAGAACGTCACTGGTGTGGTGGGAATAGTTTCCCCAATTGTCTGATTTTCATGGATTTTTTTTTTCTCCTGTTGATACTTTTTAAAGAGAAAACCAAAGCTGAACTCCAAGCATGGGTTGACCTACACCTGGCTGTTTGGATCTGAAGAGCCATGTGGTAATGTGACTGGGCTCAGTCCAGCAGTGACCAGGAAGGGTTGTCTGGCTTTTGTAGAGAGGCAGCTCAGAGCAGGTGAACCAGTGCTCCCTTCAAGCATGAAAATCAATCACATTCTCAGGCCACTGTCCTCCCAGCACTGCCCAGGGGAGAGCTAGGGCAAAGGGTGTTAGGAATGGCCTAGTGTTAAGAAGGGTTATATTGGACCTGAATCAGGACCTTAAAAAGCCTTTAATGGGTTGGAAATGATCCTCAGTGCAGGGCACATGGAGGAGTTGCCTAGCAGGCTTGTTGGCAGCTTTGCCCCCCTAATAAATTTGACACTGCTCTCCTACAACCTTTGTGGCTATTTATTGCTGTACATCATGGCAGGAAGCCTCTTCCAAAGGGTCTGGTGCTGTGGGTCCATGACACTCTGATCAGTGCTTTAGACTGTGACATGAAAAGATCAATGAATCCTCCTGGCAGGCCTTACTAGCAAAAGGTATTTTATAAATAAACCATACTCTTAAAGGTGTTGCAAAAGGAAACTTGGCCCTTAAGACCATGCAGACCCAAAGGGCTTTGACTGCAAGCCAAAAGGAATTGTTGTTTTTACACATGTAGGTCCTGTACAGATCCCCATGTAGGCAGGTGTCACAGACAACCTAAGGACATGGCCTGCAAGATGGCACGTGGCCTGCACATCGCTGCTGACCCAGACAGCCTCAGGTTGGAGAAGAACCACTGCCAGCCCCGGAAATTGCACTGCTATATTTGTTTTTTCTCTTAAAGCTGTAGCAGCTAGAAGCAAGGGAAGGAACTAGAGTTGTAATTTTCATTTTTAAAAAGCACTGGTTTGTACAGCTGAGAAGGAAAGCTGAGAAACGTAAAGCAAATGTGCCCTAAAGGTTCAGGAAGCAGAAGGTGAATAAAAGATGCCTGCAGTGATTTCTCTTAGAAGGACCACTTGATGTTTGACCTCTTCATGTCACTGATGTCAGAACTTTTCCACCCTTGAGACTGACAACAGCATTCACAGAGCAAAGAGCAGAGGCTGGCACTGCAGTTTGCTCATCTGGGCATAATCCCAGGCAACTGTGACGGTGAAATGCTGTGCCTGAAGCACACCAAATGATTTCACCATGGGTTAAAGGCACAGAGTTGATGAAGCACTTCATATTCACCCGGTCTGGTGTGCCACAGCACTGGTGCCAGCTCGTGGGCTGATTCTGTAGCAGCCATCATAAATCCCAGCGTTGCTCTAATTGTATCCCTTCCCATCTGCCCTACACTTCCAAAAAGAAAAAAAGATCTGTAGAAAATAAAAGGTAACCTTCTCCCAGTCCTTCTTCAACAGCTTGGGCCTATCCCACTGYAGTGTGTTGCATACAGATTACCACGGGGTTTATCACTAGTGGGTTGGACCGAACCAAAGGACACTTGAACTGTAGAGATGGCAAAGTTAATCAAGTAAACTTGGGAATGTTGGGAACGTTGGGAACAAGGTTACACGTCCGATTTACTCAATATCTGCAAAGATGTGAAAGCTGTGGCTTGTTCATTGCTCATCCCCAATGTCTCTAGGTTGCATTTTGGCATCGATAGTGCAGGAGATCACCAGTTCTCGGGGAGTTCAGCCCCTGTGCACAAAGAAAGGAAAGAAATATTGACAGTTTTGCTGTGAACATTTTTGCTTGCATCAGTGTGTTTTTTATTCACATGTATGGCAAGTCTCTGAAATAGAGTAAAGATCATTTGGGATCATCTCTCTGATGAGAGGATATGTCTCTAAAGGCCTCTGGAGCCTGATGTTTCAGAAGATAGGAAGCTAACAGYAATATGGCCAGCCAGTTGGACTGCTCTGTCTTTGAGAGGAATTAATGTGGGGTGGGAATGTCCATGGAGACCTACAGATGTGCTAGGTAAACACAGGGGCATAAGACTCATTTCTCCTTTTCTCTTGCACAGGCAAGATGATTCCAGCTAGCCAGTGTAAGTTATTTCACGCAGCTCCCATGGCAGGTAATTTTGCTAGCGAGTCATGCCCTTCCCTGAATATCGGAGAGAGAGGCCAAAACCTAAATCTTGTCCCCTGTCCCTGGGAAGGTCAAAGATCTGACTTCCATCCAGACTGGCTTTGCCCCATCCTGCTCTGTTTTACAGGTTATGCCAAGGCATACTTGGTGCCTTTTCATCTCTCCCCCTGGCAGTGCAGCATTTCATCCCTGTTTTGTGACTCCTCTCTACCCACTGCCAGGCCCAGGCTGCGTGGGGTCCTGGAGCTGGGGACTGAACCCCTGCAGAGTCCTGCCTGCAAAAGAGCCTTGACAGCAAGTACGATAGCCCTTGCTATATAGCCCTGTGTTATGCCTCCTCCTGTGTTTTAGGATCAATTCCTGGGGCTCTGCAAGCCTCATGCAATGTCTCAGAAGCATGTTCAGAGGTCAACATGCAGAGCTAATTTATTTATACAGAGTCTAGATACTTTAGAACAATTGTACACTTGATATCAAGCTTTGTTTGACCTGGCCTTTTTCCCCTCTCTTCTTTGGGCCTCTGTTTACAGTCAAATCTGAAACTTTAACTGCCTTTGTCTTTGAAAAGCTGAAAATGATGGTTTTTGCAGAACCAAATTCTCTAACTGGTGGGTAAAGCAGAGATGTGCCACTGTACACCAGTACACAGCTTAAATGTGCATTGATTTTTCTAAGTCAGCTTCCAGTAAGCAAATTCCATCATGTTGCCGCCTATTCCTCAAAAATATTTACAGGTGCAATGCTGCGTGCGCTGAAGCCAAAGTTGTCTTTAGAAAACTTGTCACTGTGTGATTTTTGCCTACAGCTGTAAAAAGTAGTGTTCCCCCACTGTTACTAACACTGTAACTGCTCCATCTGCAAGAGAGGGGGTGGCTAATTTAAACAGGACTCTGGTGGCAGCCAGTGGTGCCCAACTGCAGTAACTCTGTGGCTTCCAGGAAGAGTAAATCTTGGGTCTTTCAGTCTTGTGGTGAAGCCCATGTTTTAATCTCCTGACTGATCTGCCTGGGCTGGGATTGGAAGTCAAGCAGCAGCTTCAGTATCTGGGGCTTGATTTCACTTCTTGGTGAAAAAGACCTGAAGAATTCCTATTGCATTAACATTTATTTTTGATACAAATGGCAAAACAATTCAGCAAATGGAATCTTTACAGCTGAGAGATTGAGTAACAAGGGAAAGAAAATGTCAATGCAAGTTAAAGCAAATTTAATAAAGCAAATAAAAACAATATACTGACACTGAAATATAATCTTAACGCTCCGACTGCAACTAACTGAAGCCAGGAAATTCTCTGCTAAGTGTTCCCTCAGCCCTCTTAAATCAACCCATTTTGCTTAGGCATTGTTGCACATAAGCGCCTTTATGAGATGGCCCCAAAACACTGGATGATAATATGAACACTAAGAAGATATTTATTTTGTCAGCTGTGTGTTCGGATATAACTGTGATGGATGTATGGGCTCTGATTCTGCAAGTCATTTAAAAATCAGCAAAACTTTAAGCATGTGCTTGCATGGTTTGTAGAATCAAACCTATGTATTCTAGGAAATATGCAATCCATGAGGCAGTACTAAAGATGCAACAGTATTAGCAAGGTCTGTTTGTAGATACTGTAATGGTGCTTTGCACTGATACTAAAGAATTGATCTTCACAAAATCTATAAGTTACGAAACCTTCATTTTCCAGATGAGAGATTAAGGTATTGAGAAAGTAAGGAATTTACCAGCAGTCTCAGAAGGTGCTTGTGGCGGTGCTAAGACTTGAACTTACCCTTTCAGTGCTTTCAGTCAGTATTTTATTCATGAGACATCCCTCTTATGGCCTGAAAAAAAAATGGTTCAGAAACTTGTGGAAGCCAAGCTGCCCTACTGGTGTATTGTATTTTGCCAGATATTAAGTAGAGCTGGGAAGGGGCTCGCTGTACCCTGCTGCAGGTTAGGGCTTGGGTTTGGGAACTGAGGACCTCTGGAGCTAGAATTGCCTGGAGTCGTGCTTGAACCAGAGAGGTAGGATGAGGGCTGGGTCAGGATGGAGCTGCTGCGCAGACCTTTTTTGGAGCTAGGAGAGGACTTTGAGATGGGTGATGAGCACTCCAAGAAGCATCATTTCTTCAGTGACAGTTTTTTCACCTTAAAACCTATATACTCAAAGAAAAGGCTGGCCTTTAAAAAGGAAATAAAAAAAGAGCAGAACTTGTATCTTATCCTCATTTTCCACTTAAAATCCAGCCATTAAAATCCACTTGGAGTTCTGATTCTTCATTCTTATGTGGGGGAGGAAAAAAGTCTTTCTCACATGAGTAATCCTGTGAAAGCCTCCAGAGCCTGCTTGAATTGTTAGGTCTACAGGTCTTTCAGGTGAGATAATATAAGCAACAGTTTGGGCCAAGTGCTCGTGCTGTTGTCCCCCCACCTCTGAGCAGTTAGACCAACCAAATTTAAGCCTCTTGACACTGTTTGCTTTTGAATAAGAAAACACACTGATATGAGCCAAATATATGCCTCATGTGCACCTCCTGCTTACGTTCAGAAAATGCACCTAATATTTATCTTCCAGAAGCAGAGCAGAAAAAAATTTCTTGCCCAGAAATTCCTGCTTTTGCTGTTCTGCTGAATTCCACGTCCAAGGAGGTCTGACCTGCTTTTGCCTCTTGAGTCCTCATCACTAGTCCTGACCGTCTCTTTATCGAAGAGCCTTCACAGCACATATCCATCCTGCTTATCACTCTTAGGTAGTATTGACAAATCTAGGCCCACTTCTGACAGGCCACAACTAATTGATTCTTTGCCAGTGAAGTTTTCCAGCAAGCACTTTTGCGATATCTGCCCTTATGAGTTCCCTAAGGACTCTGCAAAAGGTAGTGAATATCTTCAAAAATATCTATTTTTGTAATATTTAAGCCACTCTTCCTCCCCCACTCTCCTGCTCAAAGCTTGTCAAAGGCAAGGGAGCGATGATGCTGTACTGATCAAGAATTCTTCATTGCTTTTCCCTTTTTTCCATTGGTCACGCACCATCATGTTACAAGTTGCCTCCATATGGTATTTCTATTTTTCATGCTTAGACTGTGAGCTCTTTGAGACCGGAGCTGTCATTTTGTGCAGTCCCCAGAATATTGGGATCTTAGTCTGCGCTTAGGACTTCTAGGATTTATGCTATACAAGTGTTCAACAATCTCCTCTGCTTGTGTTTACAYGCAAGGAGGTCCAGTAAACCTGTCTGGATATAGCTCAGCCCTGCTTTCAGTTCCTTGGTGGTAGCCTGCGCTGTCTGTGGTTGACTGCTTTGGAAAGGACCTGAGAGCTCCTTCTGCTGATCTGTAGCACACCCAGTGATTTAACGAGGATATGGTCACCAGGCTGAAAGGGCTAGATGCAAATGTAAATATTAGCACCTTTCCAAGTTACAGGACAATTTGGGGTGATTCCTGTAGTCTGAGGGTAGGGAACTGTTTTCTTTCATAATATAAAATCCCATTCCTTTGCTGTAGGAATTAAGGGCTGGACTTTTCTTAACTTTTACCTTTCTGCAGCTATGGGACTATAGGGCTGGGCTGAGTCGTAGCATAGCCCGAGCTGTCAGTCATTTTAGTAATTATTATTAACCTCCTGCTGATGCTTTTCCACATGAAAGCAAGAGTCTCTTTGGCTTTGACTTTTCTTACTTTTCTTAAAAAGATGGAAGGTGGAATAACAAAGTTCTTAATTATCTGAGCTGGTATTGGAAAGCTCAGTGTCAGGTTTCCAGGTCAGTGTTTGATGGAGGAATGATAGGGGGAAGCAGTGCATCGACGTTGATTAAAGAGCAGTGATGAAGCAAGATAAAATTGACATTTAATTTCTTCCTAGCTAAACTAATCTGACTGACAATACCTAAAGGTGAACAGTCTTATTTCTTGAATCAACAACGTAACCTGTAAAAACATCCATCAGAGCACAGTCTTTTCTTAATTACTAACTTCTAATTAGCCCCAAATCACTGTAGCATGCTGATTAAAATAAAAAGTGCTTGCCACTCTTCCTATGCTGAGTATATCTGAGAAGGGCAGAGGATATGAAATTAACTGACACTTACAATTGTCTCATCTGGAGACCTTGCAAAGAGTCCTCAGTTTTTCTCTCTCTTCTCAATTCCTTTTTCAAGCAGAATAGTAAGTCCAGCTGAGACTTTTTTCCTAGGTGTTGACCAGGGCCTGCACACTGGAAGTGCTGAGTACCCCCTAGAGGGGCTTGGGAACACTGCAAAAAGCCCAGCTACTGTCTTTCCTTTTGTGAATAATGGGGAACAATCAATATTTTGTAGGACTAAACTTTTTTTTTTTTTTAAATGTAAGTACTTTTTTAGGTTTCTTTAAAGGAGCAATTTAATGTTCCCTCTCTTAAGTAAAAGACCACCCCATCCTTCTTCCTTCTAGGTGACAGAAGGCTTTTGGTGTTGATTTCCCATCTCTTGGCATTTTACCTTGAAAAAAATAAAGTAACAAAGAGAAATCCCCCAATAACTTATTTTCTATGAGAGGTCTGGAATGCAGTCGGTTATTCTGTGAATATATTCATATTGCTGCAAAGAGTATTAAGGTAATAATGCTTAAAGTAGCAGTTAATGCTTATTTTCTAGCTCTGACTGAGTTGAAATATTGCTTGTTGCACCAAGGTGACTAAGAAAGGAGATAAAATCTGGGAGAAGTAGCATCCTTTTATCAGTAGATGGTAGTATAACAACATGGAAGGAGTGTAGCTGCTCTAAGGTTGTACCAAGATCCAAGCTGTTATACTTGAATTTTTAAGTGAAAAACAAGACAAAGGCAGTGAATAAGTTAAGGCTCCTGTTATGTTCTACTTTTCAGCAAGTAGTAGTTTATGGCAGAAGGAACTAATGTATGTTTTTATTCATGATGTATGCATGGTTTATCTAGAACAGTGTGAATAATTGATTATTTTTGCTCTCTAGCAACTCAAAAAATTAAAATAAATATGTTTTTTTGAAGTGAAATTAAAAAAAAGTTAGGAAATCAAACAGTGAAAGGGAAGGAGCAGACTCTTTTGTGTCAAAATAAATGTTTTATTTCACTCCAAACAACTGTTTTGTTCCATAGATGCTTTGCTTTTAAGAATGGTTTGAATCATTTAACATAAAATTAAAGAAAATTGCCAAACACAACAGTTGTAGTTCAGTTCTGACTTGTACGTGTGCAAATTAAGGGTTTCAAACAGTGTTTCCACCCCTGTCTCAAAGGCAAAGAAATGGTAAAACTGGGAACAAGCTTCCTGGGAGATAGGTGTTGCCACAACTGAAATTTTCATGAGAATGTTTCGACCGAGGCAGCAGCCGTCTTGGCTCTCGGTTTGGCTGTGCTGTCCGTTCCTGGTGGGACGAACCTGTCCTGTGGCTGCATGTGAACTTCTAGCAATGATGGTACAAATAAAATGGAATAAACCTGCAGAGGGGCCTCATCCAGCCCAGGAAGCCTACATTTGGAAAAGTGGTTTTTTTTTCTCTTTTCTCTCTCTCTCTCTCTCTCTCTCTCTCTTTTTTTTTTTTTTTTTAATTAAAAGCAGAGTTTTCCTGTAAGCAAGACCAAGGATCCCAGGGGCTGGATTCACAGTGTAAATGCACTTAGGCTAAAGAGATCTGAATTGATTTATTTCAGCAGAGGGTCTGGCCCAGTAGAAAGTAAGTCTGCTTTTGGATGTAGTATTGAACTTGTATGTGTTGAATTCTGTGCTTTGGAATAAAAATCAAGGATTTGATATCAAAAAAAGAAAAGGAGGGATTTGCAAAGATACTGGCATCCACAGTTTTGAAGTGCAGCTTTGTTATTCCAAGATATTGAGATGGTAGAGTTTTGAATCATGAGGTAAGAGTGGTGAGATAACCAGGCGTGTAGACTCTGCTCCCTTTTTCTAGTACAAATATGTGTTCGGCAGGCCAGATTCAGCATCAGAAGTCATAGAAGATAGTGGGAACCCTTGAAGGTTTTGTAAACCATTTTGCTGTGTAAAAATGAAGCTTGCAGAGAGTCTTAAAAAGTGGAATTTCTGTATTACTGAGTGTACTTAGAGCGTTCTTTCCCATTTGTCTGCCCCATTCCTGTGTCCTGTCTCCCATCATGTCAGGTCCCATCATGGCGAAGAGCAAAGTAACCCTCGCTATCCATGTCTCCTGTTAGCAGTGTTGTACGGGTGATGTTGACAAAGCTAAAGGGCTTTTTGGTTACAACTGGATTCTAATCCAAACCCTACTTTATGTCTTTGGTAATGGTTGACAAATGACATGTTTTCTTCAAGAAGTTCTGAGGGGAAAAGAATTGCTGACAATTTCAGATTTCAAACATTCTCTGGCCAGATCTGTAGCTCATTGAAAAACAATGCTATTTTTCTTTGCCAACTTATTTTCTCTCTCTCTCTCTCATTCTGTATATTCAATTCTTTTACTTTTAAAAATATATTAGAAACATTATTTATTTTTTAGTCCACTCTAATAAGTGTACCCATGAATTAAAATCAATGGTAGAATGTGTGAATGAATAATAGAAGAGAACCGCAAATAGCGTATCCACAGGAAAGGAGGGTTCATCATCAGAAATTTAAGGTGTGAGTTCATGTGTTGTTTTATTGCTCTCTTAGAGGCTTTCGCAATTTAAAGTGAGGTTGTGATATTTGTGGTTGAAGCATCATCTGGGTTCAGAGGTCACAGAGAAAGAACGGCCAGAGAAAGCCTTAGAGGCACTTCAGGGGGTCTGGTTCCTCAGGCCCAGGAGCTGCGCTGGGTACTCCTGGCTGCTGCCAAGGGCGACATGACCTGTTGACATGCACACAGCTTCTGTAGAGAGCTGAAAATCTGTGGTCGTATTAAAACTGCAGTTTTTTAGTTTATGCGGTGGGGCCACATAATTTCAGAGCAGATGGAGCCTCTTCCCGCGGTGACTGGAGTTGAGGACGTCGTGGTCAGGGAGTGACCAGGGTGAGGCCTCAGCCGTTCTGTGGTGAGGGGGTGGCTCTTTGCTGCGTACTTGGACTTCCAGTCATGGAGGAATCCTTTTGGAGCCAAGGCCACTATCACAGAATAGTTGACAATGGTATTTTTAATTGTCTTGTACTGTTGAACGTACCCTTGTACCGTGGCGAATTCTGCTCTTGGAGTCTGTGATAGGTAGAGATATAATGAGAGATATAATGAGAGATGGTTCTTGATCCTGAATTGGTTTGGGGGCTGACCACAGTGTATATATATAGCCCCTATTTATGTTTTTAGTGTCCTTGAAAGAAACTCTGTAAGGAAGGCTCTGTACAAGCTCTTATTGTATTTATTTTGCTAAATCCTCCCTTGTACTCTTCTCTCGCTCGTTCTGCTTTTCTGGTGGTTGCGCCACGGAGGTTTTGCTGCCAGCCGGATGTGACGTGATTGCAGGAGCCGCGGAGAGCCTGAGAGGGAGGCAGGGGAGGTCTTTCACCAGCAGCATCTTTCTCTCTGCCCAAGAGGGCCAGTTTTGTGTTTTGCTTGGCATTGCTGGCCTGGGTTGCAAATCCATTTGTCGGTGCAGTGACTTGGTGCTGGTGGGCCTGCCTGCATATCTGTTATCAATACAGCAGTATTGCTCAGGAAAGGGTCTACTAAACTGTGTGACTGAGCGAGCTTAGCACTTTAGGCTGCACGTGACAAAATCTATTAAAGAGCAGATGTATTCTGAGCATGTGGAAAGGCAGAAGGACACACGAAGGCACTTCTGAATACCAGAGTGCACACAAAAGTCGTTGCCTGGTACATGCAGTACTGTTTCGGGGCCACACTCAGACTGCGTAACTAATAGAGTAACAGTGCAACTCACGCTGCAAATGCATTCTGGCTACGCCACAAGAAAAGCTGTTAAAGGAAACTTTCTCTTTATGCATTTTCATCTAAAGGAAAAAACACACAGGTCAAGGGTTTTGTTGCCATATCTTAATACGTACTCTGGTATCAATCAGGTTAATCCTTTTCTGAATGAATTGTCTTTATGTCTTAAATTAAAAAATAGAAAAATCTGTTAGAAACTATCCTGACAAAACGAAAAGCATAACAAACTGTCTGACTATAGACAAACTGACCCAGCTTATTCTGACTGGGTGTAAATTGGTATTATTTTGTGTGCTTAGAGGAGCAATGTTACCCCAGCCACTGTCTGACCTGGGTAGAGATGCCTTTGCTACTTTAAGGAGAACTCCAAGAGTTGATGGCAGGGGGTTAGGTGTGTGTGGAAACCATGAATGAATTGAAGAAAAAGTCTGTTGGTAATTTTAGATGGCTTTAATTAAGGTGAGACTGGTGCTACCATGCCTGAGTGCCTGTTTTATCTAGGGCTAGAAAATCAATTGCATGAAAATGGAGCATCTCATGCTCATGGATTAAGCCCAACTTGGCGGGAACCTTACCTTTTATGTCCAAAGAGCAAATACACACATGTGCATGCGCATCTGGGAGTGACACTAACATGGCTTGGTGAACCTGACTGGCTACAGTTTGGAGCTGGGGCTAGGAAACTGCGATGTGCTGGAAAGCACAGTGGCCTCTGTGCAGGAGCTCAGATGAAGGAGATGCAATAAAACTTTTACGATTTCCATCCAAGTAGGGGAACATTCAGACAGTGGGATGGCTAAGCCAACTCAGTTGTCCCATTTTTTGGAATGGGATTGAGACAAGTGTCCAGTCCTGTGACAGAAGAGCTGTTACCTGAGGACCTGCTTGAAAGGTGTGTGTGCCTCTGGATATGCTCGGTTACCTGACAGGAGAGGGTCCATGCTTGGTGGTTGAGGCTGGAGAACATACTTTGTATTGGCACAGGAGGGCTTGCTGATCTCAGGGAAGCTGGGTTTTGTGCTGAAGGTGCCATAGTGTTAGCAGGGCAGTAGAGCTGTGCTGTGAATATACAAAAAGCCAGATCCACAGCAAGGGTTGTAAGGGACAGCCTTATGAGGCCTAATGCATCTGTAGGTTTGTCTGCAAAGAGCAGGTTTAGAACAGTGGGATCTCCTCAGCAGGTGGACCCTATGCTCAGATATTTAACTCTTAAAGTCAGGTTGCTGATTAATTTAAAGGAAGCTACTGTTTGAGTGAGGAGACAGATGAGCAGACATGCAGGTTTTTACAGCAGGCAGGTCAGGAAGAAGAAAACCTAAGGACACTGCAGAGGAGAGGGAGTAGATGAGAGAAATATGGACCCTCCATAGCACGTGTGAAAGAAGGGGAGATTGCCCTGGTTACACCAGTCTCATCTCTGTTCAGATATTACTCAACAGGTCTGGGGAAAATGACAGAAGAAAATGTACTAGGAAAAAATATGTCCAGTGTGACTGATAGTTTTTGTAGAGATGTGTACTGTGTTCGGGGCCCAGGGAAGAGCCAGTTCCCAGGCCTGATGAGGTGGGACCCAAATCTGGCAGCACATTTGCTAATGGAGGGCTCCTGGTTTTTATTTGCCCAGCTGTGGACCAGAGCTCTTCCAGTGATAMGACTCTTCTTGCAAAGGGAGAGAATGCTGAAACTCAATAGGAGTTTCCATTTCATTCACTGGCGAGCTAGTGCCACTAAGAGTTTTGCAGAGCTCCTCTGTTGCACTCACTGGCTATGGTAATAAATAAAGAGAGATTGCCCAGGTCTATCCAAAGGCAGACTTTGAATCTTTGATACTAGGATCATTATTCACTTACACAGAGCTTAGACAAAGATGAGGAGCAGTTCAAATCCAGGGCAAAATTCCTGTCATGCAGGTGGATGCTGTAAAACAGGACCAACTTGTGTGTTTGAGTATGCTGTGTTCAATAACAGAATGGCTGGGGTGAAAGCATTTCAGAGGCTTCTTTGCTTCACTGAAGGTTCGATTGAGAACATGAAACTTGCTGTGCAGGCAGAAGTGATTTAGCATCACTTTTCAATACAGTATAGTTGGTTTCTTTTTTTGTAACTCTTCCCATTGTTTAGGTATAAGTCACCTCTGGAGACTACTTTCTATTCTCTCAAAAAACAGGACCTATGTTATATTGCTGAACCAGCTACATTATTTGCTGTTGCATCATAAAGGTTACCCAAGTTTTTCTCTGGTAATCAACAGAACAGAAAAATACAGCAAATTTATGCAAAGCCTGATACTGTGTCTAGTTTTCTACTGTTCTTGAGTCTTTGATGTTTTAGGTGCTATCATAGACAAATAACTCTGCTCAGAAACCTAAGCAACTATGCATTGACCTCTGTTCATTGATAACCTGTAACTGATTCTAGTAACAATGAAATCAAAGATCAGAAGACTTACCTAAATTTTCCTTCTCTCTGCAGTCATCTGTTCCCCCCTCACCTTGGCACCCGAGACTGATGTAATCCATAAGGCCAGGCACAGGTTCCAGTCCGTTCGGGCTGAGATTCCTCTTCTGGTGGACTTCTACAGCTTGAGCAAGTCATGAGGACTCCTACTATAGTCTTCTGAGAGAAGTAGGCACTTCTAAGGTTTGATTAATCTCATCCGAAAATAGAGATTTAAAGGAATGAGATAAATGGCATTCTAGAAGTGCTTATTTTGGTCTTGCTGACTACCTTAGATGTAACATTAACAATGTCTAAATTTAGATGTGATGAATTTGATCCTTCATGTCATTCTGTTAGATCTGATGTAAAGACTGTTACAGTCAATGAAAATACTCATGTAGGTGTAGTTATATAGTGCATTGATCTAACTCCCAGTCCCTTACTGTGCATTTTAATTTGAGCCAATACTGTTTCCTCTTTCAAGAGGTGCAGAGAAAATACAGTCAATTACACCATGAAAGCTGGGAAGCTCTTTCAGTGATCCAAACTGATTGGGAAGTTACATGTGAAACCATTCACCCATTCCATTAAAAAAATACTAGGGAGCGTGCATCCCTATAAAATAATGATGGGCAGGATAAACTGTCTGAAAGTATCTCGCCTACTCCATACCATTTAATCAAGAAGCAGTGAGTGGAACTGGCCTAACATTTACAAAGGGAGAACTGACACAATGCATATTTGAACACCATGAGAAATAGCATCACTGGGGACAGAGAGTGAGTTTAGTTAATAATGAATGGCACATCCTATAAAATACCATTACACAGTGTTCAAGGTCCAAGAATGATGACATAATTATTAGGAGACTGGGAGATTAAGATATAATTTAAAAAAACATGACAGGGGAGGGTGTAATTGGGGAGACAAAATACACAGGAAGTTTGTAATTTACATGTCAAAATACCTTTTTCATGTTTTGATTGGATTGGACGCCGCCTTTCCACTTCATTTATCTTGGCTTCAATTAGAGGCAGGAGAAATGACATCTCATGTTCATATTCTTGACACACACTGCTCATAGACACTTTCTAATTCTAACAGACAGTGAGGGGAAAAGGGAAACTCGATTCTGCCTCCGTCATGGACTTCTTAGTTAACCCCTAATTTGTTTCTAAATGAGGCTGTCACTGTGGTTCAAATGAATATGCGCTTAGGAATCGGTGTGCATTTGGGTATTAGCTTGTAGGCAGGGCTTTGTGTGTTGCATGGCTGGTCGTACCCAAAAGCTGCTTAGCTGGGAAAAAAAAGGCGGGGGGGAAGAGCTAAGAGGCTTCCTATATGAATGGTGCAGACTTTATTATCAGAACAGCCATATTCACAGTGCGCATGTAATCAAGCAGAGCCATCTCCAAAGCAGAAGATGTGAGTTGTGATTTTGCCCTTTGGCAGAATTTTTGCTCTTTTTATTTTCTGCCTGTCTCTTTTATCTGGTGTCTCCATGTGTTTCCCATCGAGCTCTGAAGTCTGCTTCCATTTTTTGCAGGAACTGTGCTCTGTTTTACACCTATCCCCACCCAAACACATATGCTAGAAATGTCAAAGGTGTGTTTGAGATAAAGCCATGTGTTTCATCAGGACTGAAATATCTGCTCACCTGAAGACATGTGTTGAAGTCTTTCCTCTTTTGGCAACTGTAATTACCCTTTTAATTCCTTTTAGGCCCCTTCTCAATATTTGAGTTTTAGATTTTTCCAAAGGCTGTTGATTTTGGTTGACCTTTTACAGGGGAAGGCATGCACAATTGGAGGTGCCTGAAAGAGGGCAAAAGTTTGTCCTTCCATAAGGCTTCTGATCTTTAAAATTAGGCCCCTTTAAAGCATATCCCAAACTGGCCAGCTGCAAACAGAGGTATTCAAAATCATCTGTCGCTTTTGAAAACATGGGAGGCAAGTTTCAGACTTATCAGTGTGTCTATTCATTGCATTTCCTTATAAAGCAAAATTGCTCCTGGAAATGCTAATCAGGAAATATCAGAGAAATAACAGTCCTTGAGAGATCTCCTCTGAGAGGGACTTTGACTCACCATACGGAGAGAGAAATCAGAGCAGCTGTATGAGGTCTCTGCATATTCTGTACGTGTCCTGAACTCTATCAGAAACCCCAGAAGTGACATGAAACTGGATGAAGTGGGCAGTGCTGCTGTTGCTAATGCTATTGAATTTTTGATAATAAAGCCACCTGCAGCCATACTGGGATCGTTCACCAGAAGGCTCCCTATAATACTGGCAGGAACACACTACTCCTATTATGTACAGTCAGATCAGAATGTTTTACTTGAAAATGACTTCAACTACAAGTTAAAAGAAAATGGCTATGAGAAAACTGACTTAAGAAATACATTTTATGTCAGACCAGTCATTCATCCAGCCCAGTCCTCTGTTTCCAACTGCCCACAGATGATGATGTCCAGGAGGAGTACATGACTCTAGCCACCTTCTGTGGCCCTTTCCCTTCATACCTTCCAGCATCTGTAATCATTGGATTAAGGATGTTAGAGGGTACATCCCTGTCTACTTCTTTGATGGACCTGTTGTCCATGAATTTCTCTAATCCCTGTAAAACCTGCTGATACTGTCTGCCTCCAGAGCCTCCTGCGGCAGCAAGTTCCAGAAGTTCACTAGCTGTATCATTTCACACAGTTTTGTAAAATGCTTTTCAGCAAAGCAGCCTAACATGTATTGCAAAGTTTACTAGCCATACCTAGAGAGGTTTCCTTGATTATCTCTGGAGTAAAATATTATGTAGCTTTAAATATATAGTAGTTTGAGTCAGAGAAATAATCACACTCCTCTGAAATCTCCAGGATGCTATGGTCTGACCTTCCCAATTTGCATTTGTATGTGTAATGTAAACCATGCAGAGTCTGTAGGACTGTGCGTAAAGTTAGTAAGGTACGTATTTACCAGTTGAGGGGCTATCTAAGTGTAGACTGAGTGGAAAATCCTCTTTGCTGCTTATATATCTATTGTAGAAGACAAGTAATCTAAGATATTTTGACTGTAAGGTATTGTGGCTGCTGCCCCCTCAAGAGGTAGCCACAGTTTCAAGATTAGATAATAAGCAGAACCTTTCCTGGCAGAGTTATTCCCCCAGCACTAAAGCTCCTTTCCCTCCCAGCTGCCTAACAACCAAAGAAAATAAATAAGAAATAATAATAATAAAACCACTCTGAAATTCCTTCCCTCTCAGGTAGAACTTTGTCATGGTAAAGGGAGATGCCTAGGGTATTCTGTAGTCTACCAGGTGCTTTGATATGGTTATTGATTTTACATGAACAAAATTCAGATTGTTTCGTATTGGATGAATGTATGAATAGGTAAAAACAGAGAGAAGGAATACAGCTGAAGAAATAACTCATGGATTAGCCAAGGAACCAAATCCATTCTTAGCTCACATTAGATGAGTTGGGAACAATTTCACCCAGCTCCTCATTTTGTATTTATTTGAAGAAAACAAGGTTCTGGATTTAAGAAGCTAAACACGTTAATTATTAGCCAGGGCATGTGTTTTCCTCTGTATTCAGTATACAGTGTGCCCATCTGAAGGTATCTGGGCAGCAAAAGGACTGTTTCAGTATCTATGCTGCTGCACAGGTTTTACATATTAGCAACTCCTATGCATGCTAATATGGAATCACCTGGAATCACCTAAGTTAAAAATTGCTAATTAATGAGTTATTCATATGAATTTAACCCATTTCTGCTTAACATTGACAGACAAACATATGTGCAACAAATGCTTTCTAAGTGAATACTTCCTGTGATTGATGTTGTTTTTTCTTGTATGCTATTTGATGACACTTGAGACACAAGTACAACCTTACCTGGACCATTCTAATAAGAATTACACAAAAGAGGAGTATACACTGGCAATAGACTGTCCTAGGGGATCCATAGTTTACTATGAAGAGACTCATGGTAACAAAAATTATTTTTACCACTGTGTTACATGACCCTCTTTGAGCAGGGATAGAAAGTAATGCTTTTGATCATCTGGAAAAAGACCTGGACTGGTTAAAAGAAGGAATGTGTAATGGAAATCCTTATGTCTTTAGTTAAGTATTCATCATGAACAAAGACAAAATGGAAAATACAGGCTGAGGGCCTTAACTGGAGGCTGGGGTACTCCAAAGACTCAGCCTAGCGCATACATTGCATACATCATTAAGCCACTGGCAACAACACTCTGAAGCCCTGCCCAAATTTCAATTCTTACACTTCAAATAGTCTCAGCTCTCACCAGACAAATTAATATTTAATGCACAAGTGCATGCTGTAATATTCCCAACTGTGCAATCTAATATTAACAGCTATTTCATAAACCAACAAGGCCCATTCAATTGGTGACCATTTAAACTATAACACACCATTAAACCATAAAAGCTGCCATGAAAACACAATTAAGATACATGTTTGTCGGTCCAGCACTAAAAGAGGTAATGTGGCAAGGTCAGTACGAAAAATAGGCTTACAGTTTCAACAAGGTTGTCCAAAACAATAAGTGAGTCATGAAGCAAATTCGTTCTTGGTGTTGCAGTTTGGGTCTTACAGCAAAGTATATCCCAGCCGCAAGAATAACTCTTTTAATTTCTTAATTTATTTATAACCTCAAATGAAGTCATGAGAATATGTGGCACCATCTAGCTTACTTTAGTTAGGGCTTCTCTATGGATATGTCTACAGAATCCCCCTTGTTCCTCGCACACTTTGTCATCCTGATTCTACAGGAGTTAACATGATTCTTGGGTGTTTATTCAAGATGGCAGTAAAGAGGAGTGGGAAGACATCTTTAGCTCCGTCTTTAGGAAGCCAATAGTAATAAACTTTGTCTGATTCTTCCAGTGCTCACATTCTTAAAAAATGCTGGAAAATTGGAGAAGATTCAGAAAAGAGATGCCCAAGTAATACAAGGGCTGAGGAAAATTCTTTACTATGAGACACTCTAAGAGCTCAATCTTTTTAGCTTATCAAAAAGAAGATTTAGAGATGCCTTGATTTTGGTGTTAAGTGCCTCCACAGCAGGAAGACACTAGTTTGTAAGAGTTTCTTTAATCTATCAGTGAAGAGCCAGTGCTTGGGTGCTGAAGTGAAACAAATTAGGCATCCATTTTTATCAACAAGGGTAAACAACCAGTGGCAAATTAGGGGTGTTGGCAGATTTTTTTTCTTGTCTCCATATCAAGACTAGAAGCTTTTCTGAAAAATATTGCTTGGTGTTTGCTTGTTAGGTATGGAAGAGAGGAGCCATATGCAACATACGGGCCTAAGTAGTCATTCTCCTTTCTTTTCTTTTGTAGTCCAGGGTTTCTAGTGAGTTAATCCTGAATCTTCAAGAGAATGTGGAATCTGATGTTCAAGGTATTGAAACACCTTTGAAGATTTTGACCTAAGCAATTTAACTCTTCCTTTACATTGGTAGGCAAACAGTGCCATGTGAAGTGTCTTCAGACCCCTGAGTTAATTTTCAGTTTAGAAGTAAAAGGGAACTGGTCTGAAATGAGGTAGAACATCGGGGTGAGACACTGAACCAAGACAAAGGCAGTTTAACATTGAAGGTGCACAAATGGAGAGCGCTGGTAGTTGCAGCCAGTCTTAGAAACAGTCTTGGAGCAGCCAGTCACGGAAGCAAAGCAGGTCTGCTGGAGCATCATCACAC
Source organism: Apteryx rowi (assembly GCF_003343035.1). Lineage (NCBI taxonomy): Eukaryota > Metazoa > Chordata > Aves > Apterygiformes > Apterygidae > Apteryx > Apteryx rowi. The sequence continues at coordinate 4,167,995 of NW_020447308.1, read as the reverse complement.
TATCTTGTTTTGGGCCCTCTTAATGTGGTAATGAAAGAATGCTGGACAAACTGTATGCATTCTGTTTTTTTCCTGTATTTTCAGTGATTTTTTTCTGAGTTTAACAGCTTGTAAACTGGGATAACTCTCAAATTATTTAACTGTATCAAGCCACTTTTGCATTCTTCTCAAATATATGACCATTTGTTTTGCACAATGCAGGCATTTCATTACATGGCCAGTCATATATCTTTACAAATGTCCATCTTGAGTGCTCTGGTGGTCTTGATTCCTGTGTTTTGCCTTTATTGCATGAACTGAAGGCAAGACCTTGGAGGCCTGCCTGTGTAAGCCCTTGTAATGAAGACCATGCATCATCTATCTGATAAGCAAGGGGAAAAAGGTAGCCTGAATTGCACTTCAGCTTTACCTTACTAGGGGCTTTTATGTCTGAGACTGAATTTTAGCTTCTTTTTTAATGTTTTCCTTTTGTTTATATTAGTTATTTTTCAAATTCATCCCTGTGCAAATAAAATAAATCAGTTTCTCATGAAGCATTAGGCTAATACAAAGGGGAAGGCCTAGAAGGTTTCCTTAAATATCCTTTTTCATCTAGATAATTATTATAGAATATATGCGGGCTCAATCGGCAGTTTAATACACATATTTTTGAAGTTAGTGTCTTTGGAGGTAGGAACAGCCTATTGATAGATGATTTGCAAGTGACAGGTTCTAGTCAAATGTGACCCAGGGCAAAAGTGAACCAAAAGCGAGTGAAGTTTGATGTCTAATGTGAAGCAACCTGTTTGTCTCACTGGAAGTCTGAGAAGTTATTCAAATCAGAAAAAACAGTATTGCAGATGGTATCAACTGTCACTCCTTGTTGGCAATCACATTAGAAAGGCAAGAACCTGAGCAAAGCTTTTCAGATAGAGGATTGCAGCTATCTGTCTCCTTGTCTGTTGGAGCTGGTATAAAGGTAAATCTGTTTAGTGAAGAACTTTCCCCAAAAATGTTCAAAACTTACTGATTTCTTAATAAAAAAAGTAATTTTGAATAAAAAAGATGTATCTTTCTGGACTAATTTTCAGTTCTTGTTTTCTCTCCCTGCCCACTGGTCCACTTCTCTTTTTTCTGTCGCTCCTTTGATTCTGAACTAAGGATGGAAAGGGTAAAAGGAGGAAAAAATTTCCAGCTCAAACTGAATCACAGAATCACAGAATCGCTGAGGTTGGAAGGGACCTCTGGAGATCATCTAGTCCAACCCCCCTGCTCAAGCAGGGTCACCTAGAGCACATTGCACAGGATCGCATCCAGGCGGGTTTTGAATATCTCCAGAGAAGGAGACTCCACAACCTCTCTGGGCAACCTGTTCCAGTGCGCTGTCACCCTCACAGTGAAAAAGTTTTTCCTCATGTACAGATGGAAGTGTCTGTGTTTTAGTTTGTGCCCGTTGCCTCGCGTCCTGTCACTGGGCACCACTGAGAAGAGTCTGGCTCCATCCTCTTGACACCTTCCCTTTAGATATTTGTACACATTGATAAGATCTCCTCTCAGCCTTCTCTTCTCCAGGCTAAACAGGCCCAGCTCTCTCAGCCTTTCCTCATAAGAGAGATGCTCCAGTCCCCTAATCATCTTTGTAGCCCTTCGCTGGACTTGCTCCAGCAGTGCCACATCCCTCTTGTACTGGGGAGCCCAGAMCTGGACRCAGTACTCCAGATGTGGCCTCACCAGGGCTGAGTAGAGGGGGAGGATCACCTCCCTCGACCTGCTGGCAACACTCTTCCTGATGCACCCCAGGATACCAGTGGCCTTCTTGGCCGCAAGGGCACACTGCTGGCTCATGCTTAACTTGGTGTCCACCAGCACTCCCAGGTCCTTCTCCGCAGAGCTGCTTTCCAGCAGGTMAACCCCCCAACCTGTACTGGTGACTGGCGTTATTCCTCCCTAGGTGCAGGACCCTGCACTTTCCTTTGTTGAAAAATGAATGAAACCAGACTTCCTCTCAGAGACTTCATTTCTGGTTAAGAATATATTTTTTGTGTTTTATTACACTGAATAATGAGAAACTATCTAATAAGTTTGCTTATGAATCAAAATTTTGGCTTTAGCTGTCTGAGTGTCTATCCCTGACCCGTCTGTAGGAAACTACTTGGGCAGGGAAAGGACCTTCTTGAGGTCCATAGTCCTGTGCTCCTTTCTGTAGAACAGGGCTATCCTATTGTAAATATATACTGCAGCTGCAATAGGGAAGGGGTAGAGAGCAGGAGGGTCTTGTAGCATTTCTTGATGCTTTGAATTAATCAGTTCTCTTCTGGAAAACCTGTCTCCGAGGAATCCCATTGCCAGCTTTTTCACTCTTCATGGAGTGCATGTAATTGTTTTGGTGCACCCTGACACAAACCAGAGAGATAACTGAGTGTCAACTCATGGAAATCAAGCYATTTGACCTGAAATCTGAAACAGCCTAGGAGCCAGGGGGTAGACTGGGATGATGTTCATTGCATTGAAAATACACTGATTGTATTGCTTTTCATTCAGCCCCAAATACAGTGAATTAGAGTGATGCAGCTGAGGGTAAAAATTGTGTAGTTCTTTACGGACCCGCCCTTGCTAGGATGAAGGAACAATATTTCTTAATGTGATGGAGCTGTAATGGTGACAATGATCTCGCTGGCACTGGCTGGAAACGAAGACTAAATTTTCATATCGCTATGACAAGTAGGAAGAGAGATGTCTCAGGTAGAACAAATAGTGAGTCATCCGCCTCCTCAAATCAGACAAGACAGCTTAAGGGATGTCATGTTGGCTGGGGAGCTCCAAGGAGAAGTAGCTCAGAGGCTTTATGTAGACCATGGAGACCTGGGAGTGCTTCTGAGCTCCCAGACTTAGAGGCACTTCCAGGGCGCATACAGGAGCAGGAGTGAGCTCTGCATTGCTCCCTGCTCTTCTGTCCCCACCTGCACTTTGATTTCTACAGAAGAAAAAAAAATGTAGGTGCATGAATTAGAAGCAGTAGCATACACTGGTCAGATGCCCTATCTGGATGAGTGGGGACCAGAGCCCTACAGCATGCTTCAGCATTGCTCAATGCTTTCCTTAGAGATAACCAGAAGACTTTGATCTGTCCCTATTTTGCAAGGGGATGATCACTGGTAGTTCACTTCATCTTTCCTTGCTTCAATTTCCGCATCTGTAAAGAGCAAACAAGATATTTCCTTCTTTTATAAAATACTTGGAAATTTTCTCTAAAATGTGCAAAGTAAGAAGTAGGAGTTATTACTCAAAAGTATTTTCTGTTCCTGATTGCCATTGCCTGGGTTAAATTTGAGCTGTCAGTCCTTTCCTTGGGAGATGATCTTTTGCAGACATCATGATATTGCTGCAGGAAAAGTAAAGTGCTGTATTTTTGCACAGTATTATTATTGGCTTGGAAATAACCCACATGAAATGATTTCTTTAGTTTTTCTAGCAGGAATCCCAGTTATTCTCTTCTGCTGCATTACACACATCTGCAACATGTGATACTACCTAGTGATGGGAGACAGCAGCTTTATAAATAAATGCAAATGATAAGCACAGGACACTTTTTCTGTAGCATTAAATGGTATGCCCATAAAAGTATTAGCATTAGTAGGAACGGCTGGCATTATTTCCACCTGCGTACAAGAGTGACTGGAATTTTTAAAACATCTAAGAGAGAATGAGGATGATTTGCAGGGAGCCTGTTAACTTTAGAAGTCATGTGTGAAAACTCGGTTTTGAGTTTTACACCCTGCAGTTTTCGGGACTGTTCTTTAAGGGCTAAAGAAAATATTTCCTTTTCTTGGCAGCTGAAGCTTTTCCCTTTTCTTTGGTTACATCGTAGTGCTGAGCTGCAGACCCCAGTGTGCAGTCAATTATACACTCGTGCTGCTTTCAGATTCACTTATCCAGCGATGATGACTGTCTGTGAGCAAAATCCATCAGAGAGTTATTATCTCCAAAGCAAAAGCCTCAAATGTTCAGGCATCTAATCTGCCCCTGCAAATCAGTACCTGTTCTTGAAAACACAAGACCTCAAATGACTTATTATTTTGGATGCTTGAAGGCTGGAAACACTTTTGAAATCTTGTCTGTAGCTTAACAATTCAGGGTTGTGTCAAGCCCACTGGCCAGTATTAGACAGTGTAAAAGGCACAGCGTATTACCTGTGGTACAGAAGGTCATCTGGGATCATGTTATAATTACATGAGCCTCTTCATTGTGCACTGTGATACCCACAGTAATGCCAGATAATGGTTTAGCTAGCATGCTAATTGGTGGTATAAAATGAGCGTTTTAAGCAGCGAATCTCTCTAGCTATCGTGGTATTTATGACATGCACACAATTAGGAAGCGTGCTTCTTAGTTTAACTAGCCCCTGCTTCTAGCCACAATTTTAAATCCATCACTGGATCTTCATTTTCCCTTTCACGGCTTGGGGTATCTCGGCTTAGGTTAGTTCTGTGTGGCTCTTTTCCTTCTTTGCCTCCAGCATTTGCTTGTTCATGTCACAGCTGAAAAACAATTAAATCTAGTTATGGTGGCCCTTATTGCAAGAATGTCTCACCTAAATAGGTAATATGGCTGCTTTGGTAGCATCATGGCAAAACTCTTAGTATTCAAAGGATAACTTTTGTCTCAGACTCTAGCCTGAGACAAGCATAATAAATGTAAAGCTCCTGATAAACACTTTATGCAACTGAGGTCCATAGTGCAGCAATTTTTAACCATAGCTGATCAGCTTAAAAAAGAAATCACAGTATATGTGAGACTGAATGTTTACTTTCCATGATTAGGAACAAGGGGGCTTGGAAGTGCTTGGGTCACAGAGTTCAGCAGCCATACAAGAAACTTGTCTGAAATTTGGCATGAAATTTGAACTAATCATCCAGGCTTCACCTGTTGCCAGTTGAGAGAGAGGGAGGGGGCTTTCTGGAGGTACATTTGGTTATTAGGATGAATCACCATAGAAAAGTGGCCATTAAACTCTTGGCTAAAGCTAAGTGAGATGAATCCCACCTATCATGGAGAAAGGTCAATAGAACATCTTCACTCATCTCCATGTTCTACAGGCCAGAGTATATTTCTCAATATTGTTTAAAAAACTTAGTACCAAGCAGCAAAGGAGTTTCTCTGCTGTATGGCAGGAAGAGAGCTGCAGGGACTGAGCTTTGTATGTCCTATATTCCTGCAATGTCAGGGAATTTAGCAAAGTGAATTTTCAGGTGGCTCAAGAAGTGGATTGTGTCCATTTTTCATAAGGCAAAAAGCCCTCAGTGGTACTTGCCAACCTGATCTGAGAGAGGAACTTCTCCCACCCCAGTCCAGTTTCTCTTCACACAATTGCCAAGGACAAGATTCGTAAGTTTGACTGCTCCTCCTCAGATGGTCACCTTCCAGGATAACTGATGTTTGTTCCTGTTTACGAAATGACTCAGAAAAAGTTGGTCCTGAGATATATTTTCCCTTCTTTGTCCGATCCTGTTATGATGTATCCTTTTAAGGCCAGAGCATCCTAACCTGAGAATATTAGTGTCAATAAGCAGCTGCTTTGTTGAAGATCCTACAGATTAGTAAGATTTGCTGCAGCTATAAGTTTGTCAAGTGACAGAGAAGTTGAATGTCWTGATGAAATTAAATCTCCACTATTTATCTTCTTCCTTAAAATGTGTYGGCCTTTTGGGACACCTTCTTGTGGTTATTCTACTCTGGCAATATTCTTCATACCTACTGCATCATCTTTGCACCAGTGCAAATGACTGTGCAAGTCCAGATTGATGGAAATGGTGTTGCAAGAGCCCCAAAATGAGTCAGGCTGAATCTGCAGCACTTTCCATCAGCTCAGGATTTCTTACTGCTGGGCTGCACATGCTGCCTGCTTGCCTGTCCCCTTCCACACACTAATGTCCTTTGGAAGGCTCTTTCAAATGTGGCAGTCGGTATAGTGAGGAGAGCTCTGACAGTCATGCAGTGCAGGACTCCAAAACACCTACTGGGACTCTATGACAATCCTTTTAGAAATCAGGACGGGATGGCACAGAACAGGGACATCTGGCAGGTTCAACGGAATGGATCAACTGCAGATTCCCCTGTTGGTGAACTTGGCCAGCAAGCTATTTCAGCAGATGTTTGTCCTTAGGCATTGAATGCTTTCTGAATGCATCTTTCCTTTGCCTCTCAGGAGCAAATGCCAGCACAATGGAAATACATATAAGCTCACTGACCAACATTAGGAAGCGTTGACCTGATGATGGGCTTCAGCATGTAAACTGGGTTCCTTGAAAGAACAGAAGTGAATGCCTCCTCTGGGGACTTATAATGATGAAATTCAAAGTATAAGGAACATTCACGTAGTAGTTGTCATCGGTTGTTAGGTACAGTCTCTTTTATTTTTGGAACAATTTCATCTTTCCTGATGTCTTTGATTTGAATGCTATATTGACTCTGCTCTGTATACTTTCAAGCAGGTATATTAAATATGCAAGAGGAACTGCATTTTGAAGGGGGGTGGGAGAAAAGAAAGAAAATAATTATTGTTACACATTGGAGCATATTAATGAATACATTAATAATTGATCCACTGTTATGTTTTCCCCTAATAGTCATCAAAATCTGTATAAACCTGCACTACAATACATAACATCTCATTACAACGTTTGCTCAAAAAATCAATGCATATCTAAGTTATTTGTGTCAAAACTCATTTATTTCCACAATAACATGGACTGTCAAACCTTGACATCCTGTTAATAACATCCAGTGCATTTGCATATTATTCAAATATTTCCTTTTATGAAATAGGGGACTTTTACTTACACCGTCCTACTTGCAGTGCTTCGTATATTTGCACATTAGCTCAATTCACGCAGTTATAGAAGGGTTACCTGTGGCAACTAATTATACTGCACTTTATGCATATTAATGAGCCCTGTGAGCAGCCGTCCTCTGTTCTATGGTGAGATTAGGGGGGAAAAAATAACAGTGTAAGTGGGAGACCTATTACAGGCAAAATGCAGGCGAGCGGAAGATGGATATTTTATAATGTTTTCTCTTTGATGCCCATAGCCTTTTTGAACAGACTAACCTGGGTGGGAAAAATACCTCTCAGCAGTCCCAGCAGCTTTGAGGTTGGATGTGAAAAATATTATCTTTTTTTTTCTTTTTTCTTTTTCCCTTCTTATTTCCCTCTCTTCCCTTGCTGCTACCTTTACTTCTCGAGCCTCTCTTTGCAAGGTGCTGAGTGGTGCCCTCAACCCCCGTTGAGATCAGCACCTCACAAGATCAGGCTTTTCATGCATAGCCTAGAGCCAGCCGCCTGCCCTCTGATGAAGTCATCTTGCAAGCCTTTTCACCCGCGTAGATAAGAGCGACGTATTTTGTTTTGAAGGAATGTTTCGGCAGCATGTGCTAGACCCAGCTCTATGTTGTTAAAGTGGTTCCCTCGGCCAGGTGTCACAAGGACAAGGAGAAAAGTCGAGCCATGAGAACTGAAAGAGTTGGCAGCCCTATTGCAATACAGAGAAGGGCCGCATCCTGTGCATGCAAATCTGTGCACAGCAATAAGGCCTTTTTCTCCACTGTACTTAAAAGTGTGCAATCTGTCAGCCTAGAGGTCTTGCAAAGGGCAAAACCAGAGAGGTGTGTCAGGGTGTTCTTGGAGGGCAAGTATTGCCGAAGACTGAATTATGTGTCCTTGCTGGGATGTTTCTTGAGATTGTCTCCACCTACTTAAAAAAAAAGAGAAAAGCTCCCGTTGACACAATGGAAGACAGAAAAGGAGGAATTGATTTTATGCAACAGCAGATGTCTCCTAAGCAGTAATCACAGTGTCAGATAGAGAAACTAATCATATTTCAGTAGCTTGTTCAGATCTCTGATTAAAATTCAGTGATACCATTCCTGGATCCTAAAATGCAACAGTCATCAGAAACAAAAGAGAATGTATCATAATTAATACAATTAAGAGAGCCCTTTTGTTTCTCTCTTTCTCTCTTTTTCTGGGTAAGTTATGCTGACCTTATCAGAGATCAAAACCACTGCCCTCAGGACTAACATCCGACTCAATATGGGAATAAGAACTCCCTACTCCTTATAGCCATTTCCTGGCCTGGGTATTTTGGGGTCTTGGGAAAATAAATGGGCCTAGTTGCTGACCCCATTCGTAGGTAAGTGAGAGGTGAGAAGGCAGGTGGAGCTGTGGATCCAGCCTCCCTTATTTTCTGCCACATACAGCTCTGTCAGCGATATGATTATCTGCTCTTACAGATTTAGTCAGGCCTGGCGGTGAGCTCCCCAATCTAGCCTTTATAGCATAGGCCAAACCTCCAGGTTCTGAATTTTTACAGTCAGTTCCTGTGTCACCTGCCATATAGGTCAGCCAGAATTTGCTGAGTAAATCCTGACTACAACCAGAGTAGGGATCTTAGGACTGAATCCATAATTTGACTGTTAACAGAGCATTAGAGAGAGTCGTATGTGGACGGTGCAGTGTAGCCCTGGAGCAATTCCCTTGCTATCAGCTGTCCTGGGTAGGCATCTGAAGCAAGGCACACGGATTGAAGGGTGAAATCAGGTAATGCCATTCCATCCTGACTGGGATTTCAGGTCTGAAAATCAGTGAGTTTTCACAGGGAAAAATAATCTTCCAATGAGGATTTGCCTTTTAAATGAATTATTTTTGATCAGAAACAATGAAATTGATTTAAATGATACAAATTAAAAAGAAAAAGAAAAAAGACAAATACGCAGTAGTTTATACTAACTGAATGTAGGAGAATATTTTCTGTAGTAAACCAGCCATCTCAAGTGCCAATTTTCTGATGGAGGAGAGGGTCCAGCAACGAAGGGGATGTTTGATTCTCCCCTCCCTATTTATACTAGCTGATACAGCAATGCCCACTTGTTTTAGAAAAGAACTGTATCGGTTCCTTCTACTGCACAATGGTACTTGAAGACTATTGTGGACTGTATATGGTCTAATTTGACATCTTGGATAGGTAGAAAGCTACATTTGCTTGTTGTTAAGAGAGCTCTGCTCCAGTGGAGGTCTTTGGAGTAATTATTTTGTGCTGTATCCCATACCAACTCCGTGAAAAGAATCAGAGTGTGAGTGAAAGGCTGGTTAAGAAACATAAGCACTTATTTTATTCCAGAGCACCCAAACTCTGAGTTGCTACTATTGGGTGTTAAAAAAAAAAAATACTCTGGTACTTCACTAGAAAAGCTGACAACCTGCTGTCTTATTAGCATAACTCTAACATGTCTGAGAGATCCAACACAGCAGATTGATTATGTTCATGTCTCAGTCACAGTACTGATGATGATATGCTAGTAAATATACCGATGCATCACAGTCTTTGAGAACAGAAGCCTTTCTGTGACATTTTCTGAATGAGATATGAAAATGAGAATGGTTTGTGCATCTCCTCAACTCAAGTAGCTAAGTCGAGCAGGCTGCACTGTTAGGCAGAAATGCATCTGGCAGTAATGATTAACTAAGTGGTCTTGGTAGTCTTTGTATTGTAGAGATGTCACTCAGACAAGCAATGCAATAGCTGGATTTGCAGATTCCTAGAATAATAAAAAGACAATTTACAAGGACTGTTTTCTTCCTGAAGGAACAATTAATAAATTGTGCCTAAGCCATTCACCATTTCAAGTTCTCATCATATGAAATTGGCCTTACCGGTTCTGTTCTGTTTGTGGTGAAGAGAATTATGATAGACCAGGAAAGGAAGTGGATAATTATTGCCTTGAGGCAGGCTAATTGACACAGGTAAGGAGCATGGCTATAACCAAAAATATCTGGCTTCTGTTCCTTTCTTTTATAGATTTTCTATGTGACTAGACAAGTCACGTAGTTTTTCAAACCTACATGTAAAATGGGAATAATAGTGCTTTCTTTCTTCTGTCGTTTATCTGCCTAGGCATATCATGTCCAGCACAAGGGAGCTCTGAGCTCAGTTGATCTCTCCATGTGCTAAAACAGTGAACTGAAAAGGTACAGTAAGAAGAGCAGTTTAGAGGATTATGCACAGGTTATTGCAGAAAGATAACCCAGGAATGCATATTTTGGTTGGCCAAAACTTGACTCTGAATCATCAGGTTCTAAGTCCTAAAGGGCTTTGAAACCAGGCACTGGCTTCAAACAAGGAGGAAAGTAGGAGTAAGTCCTGGGTTGGGAATCCTGTTTCATTTTTTTTCTTGTGACAACTCAGCTCTTCTACTAATGCCATCTATTCTTTGGCATTTCCCATGCTCAGTGAATTAATCATGGGGTGTTCATACAGATTAACTTAAGGCACCTAATTAAATCCAAAATTTATAAGGCCAGTTTTTTTAGGATCATGTTATATCTACAGGGGAGAGCTTCTCCACAGCACCTAAGGTTTTCTTCTGCATTGTCTTCAGGACCAGCTTTTTCCTCCAGTGACTACCAGCGCATGGTGGGAGACCAGGCTTGTAACTTAGCATTAGTGTTAGCAGGTGTGAACTCTTCCAGAGCCTTTGGGAGGACAGGCAGCTGCCTTTGGCCCTGTAGGAAATTCTTCCTGCACCAGCAGCTTCACCCGAAGAGGCGGTCACTGCGTGTGAATGCCATAACCAGGTATCCTCCTGACTGTAGGAGGGCAGAGCGCTCGTAAGGCTAAAATGTCATTTTGACTTTGAATTTATTTTGACACAGAAGTTAGTATGTCTCTATGTGAGAGATAGTGAGTTAGGAGATAAACTCACTGGGTAACATGGTAACGAAGACAGGAAATCAAAGACAGAAAAAGCGCTGGGATCATACCAGGAGTCCATGTGTGGTCTGATCTGGTAACAACTTGCACATGTCCTTGCAGGAGCTCCCTCTCTGGTTAGGCCTGTGCTGCCAGTGACATGCTGGTGCTGCAGACTTTATTGCAGCCTTGGCTTTTAAAGGTACTGGGAGCTTCTGCAAACAGCACCACTGCAGCACTGACACTTAAGGGATTTTATTACCCTTGGCAGCAATTCTTTCCTAATATAAAACTGAGCTACTGTATCTTACAGGAAAGGACCTAAACAATGATGTATTCAGGCTGATGGGACTGGATTAACCCATTAATAAATAGGAGGTGAAGAGAGCAATCTTGTTGAACGTAATGTATGCTAATGATGTGACCTGGCTAATGGAGCCCTTTTCTATATTCTGTCATTGCGCACATCAATTATGCAGCCTCAATTATCATCCTGTTTTTGTATCATGTGGCAGAGAAATGAGAGACTTAATAGAGATGTTTCACCCAGTAAAATGCCTGATTAGGTTATGAAAGCAGAAACTCAAGGAAGAAAAAAAAAGAAAAAACTTTGTTACATTATATCCTGATTTAATTAGCCAAAAGATATTATTCTCAGTAAGGGCCTTTGAAGTTGTAGCAATATTGCTGTAGGCTCAGCAGCAGAGATGACTGTCTTAATACCTACAGCAAATACACTGACATAGCACTTATATGCAGGCAGATCTTAGCTAAGCATTGCAAATTAGGCCAAGATCATTGTTTGCTCCATGTGGTTATGGTTCCTGATTAAGAGGAGAGGAGGAGAGGGAATTTTGAGAGTCAGAGCTGCAGTTACATATAGGAGAAAAACAGTAGCCCCTTGCTACTAGTGACGTTGTGTTGCAGGAGATGGATTGCAGGGTGCAGTGGCTTTTGATAGCAATTCTCAGATAAACAGGTTTCCCTCTCTTTCCTGTGTTGTTCCTTCTCCCCTTCCCATTTTTCTTTTCTTTTTACGTGGGATTATGTTGAGTTTTACTGGCTTTGGGTTCCTGTGTCCCCATCACAACCCCAGTGATGGGGACAGGTCAGCATCTTCAAAGTCTGCCAGGTTTACTCCTGCTTGCCTCAGGAAGATGGCAGGTGTTTCTTGAGTTTCTGGCAAGGATGCAAGTCATAGTCAACCCTGCAAGCCAGGAGAGGACCTTGGAGACAACCCAACATGTCATGAGAAGTTTCCAAAGGGGAAAAATGGAAAAAGGCTACTTCTTTGTGGTGGCTGAACCATGCCCATAATGAGAGCTGCGACCCTGGAGTCAGCTCGTGCTTGCTAGACAAAATCTGTAGCTTGGGACGAGGTGGGAAAAAATGCAGTGGAGAAGGAACTAAGCAATGGGAGGAGGGCAGACTGAGTTTTAGTCATCTCTGCAGTCGTTAGAGCAGATCTTCAGTGGACTTAAACCATCCAGACTCCAGTGGCTTCAATGGATTGGTGACTTTACATGTGGGAAAAATTTGCTCCTTTCAGTTCTTGTCTGAAGACAACTTTTTGTGAGCTTTCTCACCCTGTGGCAGGATCACTACAATAAACTTGATATTTTATTTTATTTGAGTAATAACCAGCCAACCAGATCCCTGATAAAAATCACAGGGCTGATTCACACTGTTTTCAACTGAATTGCAGTGGCACAGAAAGCTGGTGTAAAGCAAGGGTGAATCAGGTCCCTGGCTTGTGTCAAGGCTATTAGTTCTCTCTTTCCCTCAGGGTCTAGGCCTGCTGTGGTAAGGAATGATGTCATGCTCATTGAGAACATGATCAGAATGACAAAACGCCCAGAGTGCTAAATTTTCTCATCCTAACCCATTCCTGGCTAGTCCATCTTCTGGGCTCAGTAAATAAAATTGGGAGATTCAAGGAGAAATAAACACCAGGGTCAATTATTCCAGCTGTAGCTCTTGGGTTTGAGTGCATCCACTTTTGGGTGTCTGTCTGGAGAAGCATGTTTATGGCCTAACTCCAAAGAGCTGAGTTTGCAGCTGAAGCTCCTCTAACTGCGGATGTCTGTCGCTTCTAAAAATGCTTGATATTGACCTAAGCTTTTAAACACCTCCCTCTGCAGCAGCCAAATAAAATAGCAATAAAACTGTGATTTGCTAACTCAGAGCAGCATGTTGTCRCAAGCTGTACTTTATCACTGGGGCTAGCAGGTTACGTAACTCAGCATTAGCTTCCTTATTATCATACGCTTTGTGGACAGTTAAGCCATCTTCAGACGCCCTGTTCATACCACCCCAATGCTATGCATTTGTGATCTAATATACAGGGCCGTGAAGCATGAGAGGTAGCTCCTAAGGGCAGGAGTCATGTATCTTAGGCTGCTGAAACTGGGCAGGTCGCTTACTGTCTGTCTAAGGAATGGTTTTTAAAGACTAGGGGCTATGGTGAAATGGATTTCACTGCTTTTGTAATGTACCTTGCACTCTCCCCTTTGCCACACTAATTCTGTGCAGAATAAAGCTGACTGAAACTTTTAAGATTCTATAAGAATTTAAAATTTGAAAAGAAAAGTAAAAATTCAAAGGTTTCTGCATTAAGAAAACTCTTGTTAGAGGCAATGGGGTGGATTGATTTCACCCYCCCCCCCCCGCAAATTTTTGAATGGTGACATTTAAATATTAGAAAACAGGCTCTTTTAATTACTACATTCCCTCTTCTTGCACGCACACACTCCCTACAAGCCTCACTGCAAACTTCAGTGTTAATTCGTGTGCCTTTGTGGACAGGAGTGGGCTCATGCTTTTGAGGTATATGCTTCGTTATTGCTTTGTGTACTTTCCTATTAACTTCCAACATAGTATCGGGCTTATCAGTGCTTGATCATTCATGCATCTCAAATGCAACACTAACTGGTAGGCTGCATGTGTTTCCTGACCTTCTTTTCATTTCTATACAATGTCCATGTGATCTATCAAAGCTTTGAAAATTCAACTGCAGGACAGAGATTTTGTTGCCAGAATTGATCCTTCTCTTTTCTTCAGAAGCCATCAGATGTAAGTAATACTTGTGACAAATAACCATGAGAAAGATCACCACATTAGAAATCTCTTGCTTTGTGCCGGGCTAGCTGTGTGTAATTTGGACTGGTCCTCAGTTACTTGTCTTTCACCTTTGGGGTAATTATTTGCTTGCGAGTGACAAAGATTCTTTATCCCATTTTGACCTGCAGAACTTCTGATAAGGAGAGATTTGCCTTCAGGCTTCAGTCCACAAAAGCCTGATATTCCTTTTTTTCCCTGTCATATTATATTAGTTGGAGAAGCTTTACAAGATGAGAAGCTCATTATAGCTCTAGGGTCATCACGGAATGACTTTATCCAATGGCCTTCAAGCACTTGCACAAGGGCTTTCATATCATCCCTATTATAATAATAATGTATACATTGTTTTAATTTCTCTAATCCTTTTCATCCAACTACTGAGGAAGTGTTTTACAAATACTAATGTATTTAGCCTTGAAGCTTGTGGGTTAGAGAAAACTTCATTATGCCCAGGGCAGGGGTGGGCGAACTGAGGAGCAGAGAAATGAAGGGGTGTGCTAATGGTCCTGGAGCAAGTCGCACCTCACCCATTCCCTGTGTGACTCAGTGATGAATAAAATCAGGGCTAATATGGCTCCAAGCAGTTCTTTTGAATGGTGTTTTGCTGTGTGGTACTATCATTGCTGTTTGTTTAATTGAGACAGCGTTCTTCTGTCCCACTTGGCTGGAAGACACTGGATTTTTTTAAACCATGAACAATTTGGAGTTTTCTGATAAAAATGAAGATATACCAAACATTTAGGAGGAAAACTGAAATGTTGTGATTCTGAAATGATTAAGACTGAAATTCAGAAGAGCTGTAATTCAGGCACCGCATGCTCCCATTCCCTTCCCTGCTGGGACCTGTTTTCCCATGATACACTGTAGACACATCTTGGTTACACGGCTCCGATGCATCATGGAAGTTGGATCTGGGATTAGAAAACTTGGCAGCCTGGAAAGGGAGAGAGCATGAGACCTCCTCCTTGCATCCCTGATGAGACATTTCTTTCAAAGAAAGCAGGCTCTTATCGTGAAAAATGTTGTTCAGTTAAAATTGCTTTTCAGTTGAAATTTGCACCAGCTCTACGCTTGCTTTCATTTGCAGTTTCATCTAATGTTTTGCCCATTGGGTCTCTGTGATGGAGATGAAAAGACCCCCCCTAATGCAGGGGTGGCCATTAAAAATATGTGTAAACCAGTCAGTGTCATTTATAGACAGAACTGCAGCATCCAGACAAAACTGCTTTAAGTGTAACCATTAATGGTCCTCAGTCGCACTGGCTCTGTGCTAACTATGTCAAGACAGGACATTTAAAATTCAGCCCATGCACTTTCCGTTCCAGAGATTTTTGTGGTTTGCACAAGAGGGGTTGTTGATAGTTTATCCAAATGTTTTTTGACAGACCCTTTCACACGTTCCTCCTAGGTGGTACAGCACACGGGACTGCTTTTTATCACTCTTGGTTGGATGTTACCCAAGGCGGCCATTCTGCCCTTGTTCGTCACAAAACGATCCATAAAGCAAATTGGGAAATCTAAATGCACCAGGCTGTTCACAGATCCCACAGCAATTATGTCAGAGTGTTGGATGTAGAAAAGTTTGCCAGAGGTGGAAAGCAAGTTGCAAGCTGTTTGAAATCCGCTCTCTGCAAGCAGTGGCTGGTCTCCATCCACTCTCGCTGAAGGGGAAGGTTGGTCTGTGCAAACCATCCCAGCACTAACCAGACTGAGTATTTGGAGCTGAAATATTAAGTGCAGCCCATCATGGGATGGTCTAGGCACGAAGCTGGACTAAAGGACAAAACTAAGCTCTTTCAGTCTTGCCATGTATGAAGAGTTTGGCCCTTGTCATCTGACACAGGGCTGCCATGCTGAACCCTCTCTGGCCACTGGTTATCACCCAGTGCTGAGGAATACATCGAGTCCTTCATCCAGTGTGAGGGAAGACTCACCTCTTTCTTCTGTGCTAAAAACCCATTGTTTTTCCTGTGAACTTTCTCCCCCTGCCCTTGTGCTGAATTCAGTGAGGAGTTTAGGGAGAGAAAGAAGCTCTGGCTCATGTATGAGTTCCCCATGCTGGAGGGTTGGTAATGTGTTGAATTCACTAAGGGGAATTTTTTCTGAGAAAAGACATGGGAAGAGCCAAAGGCAAGTGCACATGTGTATTGGTACATGCCRAGTTTGTGCAGGACCAGACTGGTGGGGCAGCACCCAGACGACCGGACAGTGAGCACTGGGCACTGCGAGTGCGCAGGGGAGAACCAGGCACTCAGAAACCTCTCTCTGAATAAAAATGTCTCTATTTATCCTTACCAGTAAAAGCAACAGTATGATGTATTAGAGACCAGATGTGGAAGATAAAAATTCTTTGTTTGATTTTTCTATCCACAGTCTGACCTGATACAGCTCTGTGTGTGTGTGTGTCTATGTATGAATATATGCATATATGTATACAAATGCATGCATATATATATATATATATGCATTTACTTGCAAAGTCAATACTACGGTATAAAACACTTCATGCGGTTGTGGCCTTTGCTAATTAACATACTTATAGATAAGTGTTGATATGCATGCGCAAAGAAACTTCACTTCCAAATTTGTTAAATTTTACCTTAGAAAAATAGGATTAAGCACCAGTCTATTACATTACTTCTGTAGCAGTAGTGTGACTGGAGAGTTCCTCAGGGACTAAATAGCCTAAGGGAAGCTTATTCATTCATTGACATGGGCTCTGGCTGTGGCACTGCTTCATCCACACCCTGAGCATTTCATGGGCACTGCTGGGGTCTCCTGATGTCCTAGGCACAGCGGAAGGAAAGCGTGAGGTGGCCCTCAGTGGAGAGCAGGGTTGTCAGTTGCCTCCTCTGCTTTATGGGCAGTGGTTCATGAGGAAATGCTTTGAAGAGGAAGTATTTCATATCTTTGACCCGTTTCATTCACTGAGTACTTCTGAAACACTTTACCAATTTTCTCCATCTTCTCTTCTCCTGTCCTTTTCTGCACAGGGGTCTCTGGCCCCTTGTGGTTTTTTTCTAAGACTCCACTGGATGTTCCTCTGTCACTAACTGATGATTAGTGGCTCAGATCTGCTGACATCTTTTTTCTTTTAATATGGAGGAATCAGCCCAATGACCAGCTAGCTCTCTGCAGGCCAAGGACACCCCGAGGGGTCTACAGATCACAGTCTGGAAACAGTGGATTAGGTCCCTGTAAATGCCAACACAGGTGGAGGTATGTGCCTAGAACATGCGATCAGATGTATATTCGTAGCACGTGTTTCTGTGTGGGTAGATGCTTTTGTGCATGTGTTGCACGCAGAGATGGTTATTTGATGACTAGTGTGCTTGAGCACTGCCAGTGGTGCATCTTCTCTGCTCCTGCGTAGTGGCTGTCATGTGTGTACAGTAGATGCTCGCTCTCTCTGTATGTAAGAGGGCTGGATGAAATTTTGGCCTTTGCTTTCATTTGAAACATTATAAGATCATTCCTTTGCTGAACTGGCTGATCTGATTAGAGGTGGCTTAAAAAAAAAAAGAAGTGAACAGGTGGCAGACATAAACACACAGCTGTGCATTATTGCTGATTTTATTGCTATTTTATAACGTTGTCCGGGGTTATTTTACAACAATTTTCTCTATTTGTGACATTGCTGTAAATCTCATTGTAAAATGGCCCTAATGTGCAATGAATACCATTAAGTAAGATGGAGAAACTTAAGGAATCACTGTTGTGGTGAAGAGAGAGAGAGAGAGAGAGAGAGAGAGAGAGAGAGAGATGCGACTAGAGGAATCAAGGAAAGCCATGGGGAAAGAACGAGGGGATGGAAAGGCTGGTTACGTAACCAGTGTAATTCTCTGAATGCGATGCTGTAAAAGCATCCCAAGGAGAAAGCAATAGCTCGTTTGACCCACTAGATGGAGATGGAAAGAAGCATTTTCTCCATGGTGATATTTCTGCTTGCTGCCTGCTATGCACTCAGCTTCCTTATTGAATGGCTTTTACTTACAGTACCTTAGGCCCATCCTTAAAGCAATTACAAGATTTCTCCAGAGTAACATTTGGCATGTGCAGGCTATATCTAGGCTTTTAGCACTGGCTAATATGCCTGGCCTGATTTTTTATGTGTTCCCATTTATATTCATGGTCAGCCTCTATTATTGTAACAGGCTTTTTCGTATAAAAGGTGCCTTATTCTTTTCTTAATTTTAGTGAGAATTAACACAGCTTCTTGTACGTCAGCAGGATGAGGCTAGAGAATTGAAATACTTTTCTTCATCCGAAAATCAATGTCTAAGCAGATCTTTCCATCATGAACTTTGCTCTCACTTCTTTAGTACCTAAAAGGGCTTTCGGGTTGAGGTCCTCTGGCTAGGACCAACTGAAATACTGAATTCACACTCCTCTGAGAAGTTTAGCACCAGCGTTCGTTCCAAAGTCCAAAGCAAATCTCAGAAATGTTTGGTTGTGAAAAATGGCAAGCTTTTGGAAAGGTTGTTGTTTGTGATGTATTCCCCTCCCTTTTTTTGAAACAGTTGGTTTTATCACAATGAACCCAGAACGTTAAAAAAAAAAAAAGCCTCAGAATCAAAAAAATGGAAAAACAAAAATCAGAAACCCTGGCACATGGTGTTTCTGAGAGGAAATGCACGGGGGATGTTCGGCGGCTTGGCAGGAGGGAGCACGGGGATGCCTAGGCTGAGGCAGCCTGCCTGCCGGGACGGCTTGCAGCTGTGCTCCCGCACTATGGTTGCATTCGGAGCRCGCACGGCTCCTGCAGCACCAGGGTTGCCTGCTTCTCCAGATGCTCAGCCTCACGACACAGAGCCTGCGAAGCCCAGCTTCGCTAGCAAAGTCTGACAAAAGCAGGATTTCCCCCCTCCCAGTAGCCCTCTTTGAATCTGTACCTACAGACCTACTGTGATTTGTTGGAAGTTTACAAGACATTTCTGACAAAATCTTTTGAATTCAGCAAAACAGCATCTTGCAATGAAACGGTGTGTTGCCTGAACATTTCTGACCAGTTCCACGTGGGATGCTCTGGGACATTGGGAACAATTCAGTGAATACCAGAAAGTCATGGAGCATCTTCTGTGTTGGGAGCTGACTGCCCTCATAGTGCTCAGGAACTGCAACAGCCATATTCTCCTAGAATCTCTTTTATTGAGGTTTAGCGAACAGCGTTTACTGTGCAACATGTTTGAGTAGCTGTGGCAGCTCTACTGATGGATGGTAAAATGTTGAGCTGCTGCAATTCATGTGTCCTTGACTGCATGAACGTATCTTGAGCGCTAGGCTAGGTTGCAGTCCCTTCCACTGTGCAATAAGCTGTACACTTGCGGTGTATCTGCTCTCTTGCTTGTAAAGGCTGTGATGGCTGGGCAGAGAAAGCATGTATGAATATAGTCATTAGTGTTATAAAGATCATATAATAGGGAACCCCACAGGGCCACTCTCCAGCTGTTAAGGGTGAATACCTCCATGCACTGTTTGCTCTTGAACCAGCTTCAGTCTCTTGCAACCCCCAAAGGGCTGGTAGCTCCATAACAGCACTTATTTTTTCATTCTTGGGTTTTTTTGCCTCTCTTTCTTTGACACTCACTGTTTGGGGCAGAGATGCGTGTCCAGATTTCTGCACCCATCAGACAGAAGCCATCCGTTTGGAAGTGTGGGTTCCAGGTTGAAAGTGCTCAACACCTGCAGGTCTCAGGGCTTGCAGTGGAGTACCTAAGACAGTTGTTGAACTGTTTGCTCAGCGTTGCTGTCACATTTCATTCTTCAAAGAAGCGACACCAGACACCACTTCAGCAAACTCTTCCCTCTCAACAACCAATTTCATGAATCACTTTCAAGCCTGCCAAATGTCAGTAATGGGAACAGGAGTTATAGCACTTGAGGCTGCTTTGGGAGAGCAGCCTTCCCGTACACAAGCGTTGGCCTCCATACAGGGCTTAAGGTGATATGTAACAGCTGGTGATATGCAGGATGTCAGAGTAAATGCTCTAATGATCTGCTGTGGGCTCAAATGGGATAAACTCTACACAGAAGAGAAGTAGTGCAAACATCATTCGGAGGCAACAGCTTTCCAGGGGTGGGGGGATTTGTCCTGCCCATGATCAGGAAACATCCTTTGAAAGGAAACAAGGAATGAGACTTGGTTAGGTGGCTTGAAATGATGCTGAGCTGACGTTAATGGCAGGTACCATTCCTGAGTGAATAGCGCTTAATGTGACTTAACAACACAGTCATAGACCATGGCTCTGGGCAATTGCCCTGGTCACTTGTCTCTAAAACTGGCTCTGGAGGCTTTCTGCAGTTAACAATCTGTTTTAATCCCTAGGGAGATTATTTACCCTTCTACCTCAGCTCTTATAGCTGAGGCTGTGCCTGGCCCTCATTTCAAAAGTGCGCAAGTGTTTCTGTAACTGCAGACTTGTTGGAGGTCAGTTTTCAGCTCTGCCAGAAGAGGCTTGCAAGGAAGTTTGCGCTGTACTTAGTCATGCTACTTGGTTCCAGCCACTGTTATTTGTCCCACAAGACCACAAATGCAAAAATCACTTGCAAATGTCTAAAATCCCCCAAACCACTGCGCACCAGGCARAAACACTGTTTTACAAGCCACTGATTGCTCCAAGGGTCTCTCTGGCATTGAAAGCACTCTCTTTGTTGGTCTTTTGTAACCAAATGTACAAATTGCATCTCTCAGGTGGCAGGGAGAGCTTGTTTCCAAATCTTAAGTGCTATCTGCAGTAGCGTGTTAGAGAAATAGAAAATATGTATTTGTTTAAGGAGGGATTGCACTTTCCAATTCAGAAACATGTGAGGTTTTTCAAACTGATTGCAACTCTCCCTCTCTCTCTCTGGAGAGGACAAGTGTGTTTTGCGGCTGTAAGCTGAAGTGGAAGGAAATTGGTGTAAGGGTTGTTCAATGATATTTGAACAGTGTTTATAGAAAGCCCTCAGATATGCAGCAAATATGTCACTGCAAGTGATGGTCAGGGCTTACCGGCTCGGCGAAATCCTGCCTCCCTCCTGGCGCACAGACTTGCTGCCCGGCTTGGTGGATGCGCCACTCCACGTATTCCACGCTCAGCTGCTTTCCAGAGCTTCTCTGCGGGCGTGCAGCTGTGCAGATGTTAGAACGGAAGAGAACCAGGGCTCTTGCTGGTGCCTGTGGCTGCGCTGGGATATCACCACCAATTTCTGTGGTTACTGTGGGTGCTTATAATAACGGAAATTAGGTTTGTGTAGCAGGTGCAGGGTTGCAAGAGGCAGATCGCTCAGCTCATTTTATATGCATGCAAGGCCATAGCCTGGACATGAATCTATTGTTTTTTGATATCTGATGGTCCTAATTCCTGATAACTAATATTTTATGCCTTTTATTTCACTAATACAAATGCCCGGGCACTGTGAGTATTCTCGTCCCCACCAAGAAGCTGTGCTCCTGGTTCCAAGCACAGCAAAGCAGTGAGATGAAAGTGGGGAACACCTGATCCTGTGGCACTAGGATGAAGAGTTCCTGTGTGATAAGACTAGATCAGATTTCTCATCTGATTAAATGACTTGGAAAGACTAATGGAAAGAGTTTGGGACGGTTGGTCTCATGTGCAGGCACAAGCGAGAGTGTGGAAAACYTTTTGTGCAAGAGCATGGAGGGGAGGGAAATATTCTCTCCTGTGTGATGAAATGGGAGGGGAGTCTCTTCCAGTGGCATGGGCTTGTGTGCATGATGGAGYTGACATGAAGGTTGTCTTATGCAGGGAAGCTAGCACTTGCCTCTGCTGAGGGCAAAGCACTTGAAAGGGAAACCTGCAGGTCCATCTGTCTGACCTCCAGAAGTAGCACAAAGAAGTGGTAGTATATTCCCCTCCGTGTGTGATGGGAGGTTTATATGTTGGGGGGGGATGGACCACAACCCTGAACACCTTTAATGTCCCCAGGTGTGACAGAGACGTAGGTAGCATGTTTATCGAAGGATCTGTCTTTTCCATGTTGTTACACCCAGGTATCTATTTCAGGGTAGATCAGCTTCATTTAAACTGCCTGGAAAGATTAAATTATATTATTCTCTTAACATGACAAGTGGGTGACAGACTCCGGTTTCACAGYACAATGGTACACAGCGAAGCGGAACGTCAAACGTGTACCTGCTCCCGCCCAGGTAGGAGCGTATTGATCGTGGAGCGGTGTAATGCATTAGAAGGATGAGAAAGTGTGAATTAATTTAGACAATCTGATGTAAAACATGAACATCCCCTTCTTGAGCTAAATCACAAGGGGGGAGTGGGGGAGTCCGGGCCTGTCACACTGCAGGCAGAGCAGGGGACTCCACGTCACCGAGGGGGACGACAGACCAGCAGATGAAACAGCTTCAGGTTTTTTCAGCTTTGTTGTCTTGTCAACTTCTGACCTCAACAAATAAACGCAACTTTGCATAGATGGATTAAAATAATCCATCCTGTTTTCTGAGTGGGAGCAAGAACGGTGCCTTGTTTGGGAACCAGCTGAGGGAATTAAGAAAGCTTCGCTTTCTGGGTTTTCTCCCTGCCCTGAGGCAGATCTGCAGAGGCAAACTTTGATTTTGACAGAAGTCTGTGACTTGAGATCTCTGGGCCTCCTTTTCTAGTCTGCTAAAGAGCATTGCCCTACCTTATACAAGTGTTGTGAGAATTCATGTGTTAAAGATTCTGAGGTGCCCAAATTTGGGGGTAATTCATATAGGTAACTTAGATAAAGTTAGACTGCTTTGAAACAAGGGTTACGTAAGATGAGCCAAGCACATTTGATTAAAAGACAGTTAGATGGATGTTCAACAATCGGTAACTTAAATGTCAAAGCTCTGGTAGAAATACATGCTTGGCTTGCAGATCTGTGTGTTCTCTTCAGTTTTGCCAGGACCCACAGGAATCGGAAAAACTTCAAGCTCTTCTCTAATAACATGGTAAAGTTTCTACAATGCAAATTTTGAAGTGTGCTGCAGAAGTGTTTATTGGAATAGGAAGAAGTCATAGAGCTCTGCTGATGGCAAAGTCTCCTGAAAGCTTCCATGCAGCACAACATGCAGAAGATCAGGTGATGTGTTAGTTCTGAGAGTAAATGCTGCAGGTTCTCATGACTAGTATTGGAGATCCCATGGGCCTACCTTCTCTATCCCTCTGCTAGTACATCCTTGCAGTTCCTTGCGTTACAGGAATGCCACCAGCTGGCTCATACACTGGTGACTTTGTTGCTGGAATAGGCTCTTGCTCGGCACTGAAGGGAGCCCATTGCTCCTGGATGCTCTCTCACCAGATGCATGTTTGATTTGCTGTCAGGAGAAGGGGGGGATTTGTCAGGAGAGAAAATGGCACTGCTTTTTCTTTCAGACCCAGCTTTAAATTGCTTCTTGGAAACACCAGACTTCTGTAGGTTTTTTTCCAGGTAAACACACTGAAGTCTGACTGTTCTGCACAGTAATTGTAAACCTCCAGAGCTTGGAACACAAAGTGTTTAGGAATCATGCAACCAATTTTTGTATTTCCTTACATGGGATCATATCATGACATCAGGAGAATTTTGTTTAAAAACTGACATTACAAGACTGCTTAGTGACTACCAGCTTGACTAAGTAGCCATTATCAGTGTATGTGAAAGCCAGTTTGTTTCAGAAATTTGAATTCCTAAATACTCAAATCGTACCCAACTGCTTACACAAAGCATTAGTTATGCTTAGTTCACTAACAAGATTTATGTGTGCTCTGCTCTAGAGGCAGAGAGACCATACTGTGCAACAAATGCTTTTCTCTGACAATAGTGACTCGCGCTCTAGGTTAGATACTGGTAATTTCTCATAAAGGCTTGACAAGTTTAACAATACATCAGGTAGATTTACTCTCACCTTGAGCTTCCTGTTCTTCATTCCCTTATGTTCTAGAAATGATCCTTCGGCGAGGTCTGGAGGCTAGGGATGCTGGCTTACAGGCGTAATGGGACTTGCTTATGGTTATCATCAAATCTAATTGTTCTTTTGAATATTATCTGCAGCCTTTAAAATTCAGAGTGCAAGACTTTAATGTCACCAAAGGATTTTTCTTGGTACAGAAAAATCTTCCTCTTGATATTCAGCAGTTTCTTTATGGGGTTGTTTGGTCTCTAGACATGAGAAAATCCTGGCAATTTTGATCATTTGAAGAGAATGAGTAATGTGTAGTGCTTAGTACAGTGTGTCTCTCTTCAAATCACTGATTATGCTTTATTTTCTATTACGTTGAATGGAGCAATTCTATTATGGACTATCATTTTCTCTCTTTACCGTGGTTTATTTCAAGGATTCCTGCTGGAGCCCTATCTACAGAACATTTCTAGATTACAATTGACTATTTAAGACTGTTTCAGGAATACTTAATGGGCCAACTCAAATTAGCCAATCTGAAGAAGTGAATTTTGGCCTTGAGAGCTATCTGAATACATGCCATTCTGCAAGCAAAGGGAAAAGGCTGCCTGCTGTCACAATTTCAGTAGGTGTCAGTGTGGATTTTAAACTGGATGCTCAACCTGAGTATTCAGATTCTTTTTTTTGTGAATTGATCACAGTCCTGTTCTCAGTTATCAGTCCTTGGCTTAATTTAGCCTCCTTCTTCCCTACTCTGACCAACTATTGATGGTGATAGATGGTCACAACCTTAGATAACAGACCCGGGTCAAAACAAGGGGTCTTTTTCTTCTGGGTCATAAGTCTCCACAAAACCATGACCTGAAGATCCTGCCTGTGTAGCTGGAGACCGTAACAGACCCCACATCCGGCTGAAGCACAGAGTGAGGTACTTTATATGCATCCTGAGGCAACCTTCAATGTCCTTATCTGGCAGGAAGTGCCCAGCCTGCATGAGGAGATCAAAAGAGCTTGTCTCATTCAGCTCATCAACATTTGGGCCTGAATCTGATTGCTATCAACAGTACATCAAAGGTAAACACAAGAACAAATAGGTAAATAATGACCAAGAAGAAAGGTAGGCTGCCAGTGAGGAGCCATCTAATCTTTAGGGAGTGATATTCAGTAATAGCCTTCAGAGAGGGTGTTGTGAAGGGTGAGAGCAACCACCGTAGGAGAGAGCGAGCAGGCAGTTTATGGCAGGAGTGATACGGCACAGTTGGTGGTGACACCAGGGCACTGGACTCAGTAACCTAAAAGGTGCTGTGAATTCCTAAGCTGTTGGTGGGCACCTAAAGCAGCACTGGGAAATTATTGCAACTTTTTTGAAACGTTGAACAAAACCAAATATGGTTCCTACTTGTTTCCAGATTTTGGGCAAAGTTTTAGCACATATCTGGCTCTAATTACTAGGTTTTGTAAACTTATATATATACTGTCAGGGAATACACAGATTATTGGTGGGGGTAGACTCCCAAGCATGCTCTTCAAGCTACAAAATTATCTACTTTATTATTTTCTTCCTTTTTTTAACTTGAGGAAATTACAATAAGGAAAAGAGCAAAATTATAGGCTGAAGGGACTTTTTCCCCCCCAAAAAACTCTTCATGCTCTAGTTATTAAATCTGGCAAAGGTTTTGATTTTGTAAACAGCGATGGATATGGATGCACTGATCCATTAAGTAGTCTTTTGTGTTCATTATTAAAATATCAAGGAATAATTTAATTTTCCCTCCACGTGGTTTTATTTTATTTCCTCCAACTGTCTGAGACAGTTGCTTGCATGTACATAAGTAACGGCCGAAGGGTGAACTGACTATTCAGAGAATTGAGGTGAAAAATGTCGAAGTAGACCCAACCTTTTCCCATTTATGTGCTAGGTAGTGTTTGTTTGAGTGGCACTTACTAAGTACAGAGAGGACCAGGGAGACTGATATCCACTGTGGTGCAATATAGAAGCTCTCAAGAAATTAGTGCAACAACTACAGAGAGCAAGGAGCATCCTGGCCAGAGCCCTTTATGTTGACTAAGTTTCTTACCCCAGCAGAAGAGTGGGGGTTAGGCTAGGAGGCCAGCTGGGTCTACCCAAACCTCTGAAGCTCCACCTTACCACTGTACACCATGGGACGTCTCTCTAAACAGCAGTCTTGGGGTAAGTTTCCCTCTCCTTGCTGCTGGCTAGAGCTGGGCAGAGTCAGTGATGGTCAGTCCAGAGATGGTGGGTTACAGGGTTCTTTTTGGCTCTGCATCCCCTTTTCAGGAAAGTGCATGACTGACTATTTCAGGATTGCTGAAACACATACTTACACTTAAAGCATGTGAGGCAGCAGGGTTTTTTTGTTTGTTTAAAGATGATGTTAAGCACATGCTTAAGTGATTTCCTGGCCAAGGATCCAAGTTAGAACTTAGTGATGTTAATTAAGGGACCATTAGAAAAAAAAAAAAAAGTGTTAGCCCATATTCGGAATGAGTCCACAGAATAATGAGCCACACTGCTGTTATTAAAGTATACCAGTGCATTCCCCTGGTCATGCTCTCATTGGGAAGTAGCACTTTGCAGCGGGGTCTTGACAGCGTGTACCTGTAAAATCTCTTGTGTGTTTGATGTTGGCACATTTCTGAAGATGTATTTTTCCAATACAAGCCTGATTCAGTAACAGACATCTGAGCGGAAAAGGTGGGCTCCGGGAACAAATAGAGCTTTCGGTTCCTCTCTTTGAGGGCTTTAGATTGCAAAAAGAAACGTAACCTGGCTATTCAGCGTGTTTATGTTCTGTGTTCAAAGTCTGAGGTGGAGGAGACCAGGAGCTGCTAATCAGTGTAGAGTTAATTCCTGCCTTTATTGTTACTCCCTTGCAAACTTCAAAGAAGAAAAGCTACTCTCTTTACACCTACAAGCATAATTTCCAGAGCCGAAGCAGGGTAATTTTCACATGCAAATTCAAGAGGCCAAGTCTGCCTTATCTGAGCCAGTGGACATGCTGTTTAATGGGACAACAGCACCTCTCCTTTACTCCGCAGAAGGGGAACAAGGCAGCAGAAATAAAAGATTTTCTTTTGCTGTTGTTTTAAAGGAAAAGCAGAGTACCTTTGCCAAAGGGGAAAATGGCACCTTGTGCTTTGTTTTTGTGCTTTGAGTGGTGTTGAATGCAGGAAAAACAGAATTCACTTTACGTCTAGAGCTTTATTTTATGCTTTTGATAAGCTGTTGGAAGCATAATGCAGAAATCAAAGACCTGGCAAAGGAACAGGTCAGGTCCCCTTGTTCTCAGGCATTTGAAATATACAGATTTGTGGACATTAATCCTAACATTATTAATGTAGTGGGAAAACAGGGAGCAAATTTATAGTATTTACAGTTCTCACTGTTTTTTTTTCCATATTCTCTTTGGAATAGTAATTTCTCTCATTTGCTATTTCGAAAGCCGCCTTCTTGGTCTTGAATATTGTTTTGTCTGTGAACAACTGTAACAGAGGAATTATTTGGGAAGGAAAGTTATTCAGAGCAGGGAAGATGAGTGCCAGAGGGTCAGGCAGGATAATAACTGCCTCTGAGATTGAGGCAGGTTACTTTGCAGGCCTGGGTATTTAAAGCAAGCCATCTCAGCAAACGACCTGAGAGTTTGAGGTGCTCAGCCTTTGAAAACTGCTGAAAGTTGATTTTCTCAGCAGTTCTGCAAACTGCACTATGCTTTTTGGTGCTGACATGTGGCTCTGATGCTTCCTATGTTTGCCTAAAATATGTGACTCTGCTTCTTGCTATGCTGTCTGTTGGTAGGTGTTGGTGAAGGGGCCACACGTATCCCTCTCCTGCACCGTAGGCCCTTGACCACGGGCCTGGGTGCAGGATGCACATACATAAATAGCCTGAGCTTATAAATACTTGGAAAGATGCATTTTCACAACAGAGCCTCTCTGCATTGGTTTCTTCTGCGGATTATTGGGTGCTTCTGCAGCTTTTTGAAATGCTCAGGAAAAAGCCTCATCCCGATGCAGAACGTTTTCGAGCAAGGGCAGTGCTTTTTGCCATTTTGACCATTACTGAGGTTTGCTCTCCTTGAACAGCTCCTTCTGCAGGGAGCGTATCGCAGTTCCCTTCTCTGAGCCCACAGGCCAAGCTGGGGGCGGCTGTCACTCCGCTGCACCCCAGCCAGGTCTCTCCCAGCTGTCTGGGAGCAGAGAAAACAGCTGATGACCACCATAGAGATGGAGGACTTCACTGTTAGTCATTATGGATTCTAAGTCTGATCAAAATCACATTATTAAATAAGCTCCATCTGTTAATAGTGTGCATGCCCTTCTGCCAGAGACAGAGAAAGTAAAGTTAAAGAGAGCATCTTTCAGATGATATTCTCATTTCAGTTAAGGTGCAGAATAGAGATGTGGCCCAGTCCTTGAAGTCTAGGCTGGATCACCCCAAATTCCCTGTCTCTAATGAACTGAACCCAGATCCCACTCCTGCCCACCATGTGCAGTGGCGGGCAAATAGAAATTCAGATTCAGAGCTGAGCTCAAGAGTTTGGGTCCCTCTCTTTAGTGTTGTATATAAATGTGAGCAAGGAACTGACTTGAAATAATACTGTGGTGAAATATTCTTGTGACTCTGTTCTTATTCTTCTTTTTAAGAATTAAATGTGTTGGGATGAGCCATCTCTCCTGGGTTTACAGATACCTCTGCGAGGAACTTGGTGACAGAGGCAGTTTGGCTGGACACTTCTTCCGTGTTTTTTTTCCTGCTTTTTCATGCCCTTCAAATCCCAAGGTCAATGAAGTACAAAGGACTTGCTATTTGTGGTTGCATGTGTGCATCTCCTTTCTACTTGTTGAGGCTTTTAAACTCACCCTTTGATATGCAAGCAAAATGATGTACAACTGAGGCCTAAGTATCCAGGAACCTCTAATAAAAGAAGCCTCAAAGAAGGGAGATTGGCAGAATTGCAAAAGAGCTGATAAGGTAATGACACCTGTGCTCCTCTCCCCTTCCTGCGACTGACTCTTTGCCTGAAGCTCGGGGTATTTGAGGTCTAATAGGGTTGCTTGGCACGTTTACAAATCAGCCCAGATGACTAGCTGGTGCAAATGACCCCCAGGGCAGCTTTTTGATAGGTCTGATATTCTAAACAGCCTTTGGATGGATAGAAGAGATCTCTGGAGAGGAGGAGGTAGCTCTGGGTTAGTAATACTGTCAGGTACTTTTCCATCACCTTGCTCTTTGGGGCAGTGGCCAAGCAGCATGGAAATCACGTAAAACCTGGATGAGGAAGGCAATGCAGGAACAGATTTTATAGCCTCATTGGTGTTTCTAGTGCTCATTTTTGCAATAATATCTGGCTTGTTTTGCCAATTTCCACATCAGAGATCACCTCTGTCCTGCCTATCAGGTCTTCCAAATCAGTAAGACTTGGAGACATATGTCTATACTGTTAACTCTTCCCAGGTTTTATCTCAAACCTTTCTACCATCTACATGGAACAACATTCTTCCACTGATTTTAATCTGCTTTAAATCAGGCTTCCACAGCTGAGTGAAAAAAACTTCTTTGCCTGTGAACATAGGATGAAAACTGATCGCCTTTAATACAGAGTAACAATACTGCCACCTGAAGAAGACTGTGGTCATGGAAGAGACACAGTTCATAAACTGAGAATAATAATAATGTTCAAAAGCTTGGGCTGAGCTCTCGGAAGCTGATCGGAGATGAAGCTGACAAGTGTAGTATGCAGTAAGGAAAAAAGGCAGGTGCCAGATGTAAGCAACGTGTTCAGACGGTACAGAGACTGCAAACCCTGGAGAATGAGGGAGGAATCTTTGCCCATCACAGTTTAGAACAGCCAAAACACGGACCCATCCTCATACTGCATGGGTGCAGCTGTGCGCCATGGAGCAGAAAGGGCCCTTCCTCAGCTAGCTGTGTCATGGGCTTGATTGGGTTTAATATAGGAAATCTGTGAAAGATTAGGTGAGATAGGAAAACCAAAGGAGAGAACTGCAGGATATTCATTGTCAGAGCAGCAGAACAAATCATGTTGGGTTATTATGAAAGTACCTGAACCCAACCCAAAATTATCCCAACAATCAAACCTACTGACTTTTATTACAGTTACTGTGTACACGCTCTCTCGTAGTCAACTCTTAAACTTGGTAGCAGCCTAACTTCATCACTGTCACAGGCCCTTCAAAATTATGAGATTTTAACTGAGTGGTTAATGAGCATGATCTTCTGGCTCAGCTGGGTGATCCAAAAAGCCCTACCAATACACAGATACTTCTTTTGATTGCTCTCTCTGTTGGGATGCTTATATTCTAGCTTAGGGCATTCAGAGCTTGACTCATGTGTGTAAAATGTCTTGCCTGAGATGTCCCACTCTATTTTAATTCTTCCTTAAGATCACTAAAGTTTTCTTGAAACCAATAGTTCATCAGTCTCCCAGGCCTGTGAGGGAAGACTCAGGTATTGGCAGACCAGTGCTGGGGAGACGCTAGGGACAGTGAGATGTGGTGAGAAAAAGGAGAACCAACCCTTAGCTTTTTTGAGCAAGGAGCCAGGCTTGACCAGCAGTTGGCCTTGGATGGATTGGCAAACTATATTTCTGAGGAATTCAAGAAAGGTAATTTATCCCTGTGGGGCTTTTGGGTATTTGCTTGCAATTACATTTGTTCTAGTGAAGTGAACAGAATTTGCTCTTTGGATTTTCATTTCCGTGCCCGGAGTTTAGAGTTGCAGGTACCACCTGTTAACACTATGCAAACAAAATATAATTGACTCCCGCAGGAATCCCTCTGAAAGGCAGCACCTTGGGATTAAAGTTGCAGAGCCATCTATCTAAAATGATGTGGCAGATTTAATTAACGTGTCTAAAAATACACAGGCTGCAATCAAGCTTTTGCTTCTGCCCGTGTCTGTTCCCTGAAGGGGAATGCACATGATTTGCAAAATCTTGGGTTCTGTCAGCCACCTGTGAGTTGAATTTATTGATGCATGAGATTATCATAAAATTAATTTGGACACTGCTGAATTATGAGGTTGAAACAGGTTGAGAAGTAGTTTCTCACCCAGTTTAAGCAATATGCTGTCAATAATGTTCTTTCAAGCCCATATGTAGAACATTACTAGACAGCTACAGTTACAAACTGTAAATGCAAGGAGATTGGTTGCATATAGCCCCTTGTGGCAGAGAAAGATCTCCTTAGTGCAGTACGGGGAATGATTTGGAATGACTTGAGTCTGAGCGGCAGATAACTACAGACATCAAATACATTTCACTGCTTGCCATTCAAGAGACAGATCTTTGCTACAGAGTCAGAAAATGGCATACCACCGAAACAGCTGAGGAGTGTTCAGTCGCTACGTCTGTCTGTCCAGCCATCGCTTGTGGTTTCAGGCTTTATATCCGCTCTTTAATTAAAACAACTTGTTTTTGTTAAAGCAGTAGTGGGGGTGATGAAATGCAAGCTGCTCAGTTCACAGTAAAGATTGAAAGCAAAAAGGGACAAATAACCCTTCTTAAAGTACTAACATGGTTCATGCAGAAGTTGCTCCCTGTGAGCCTTCTTGGGCTGGTGCACAGGTTTTGGCATTGCTCTCTAGCAGCTGCTCGCAAGGATCCTCCTAAGCTTGTGGGTGCACTGGAGGGCCTGAGGCCAGATGCCCAGTCTAGGGGACTGAGGCCATTTTAATGGCTTCATTCACAAGCCTGGATGGGAGATTTCAGGCCAGATTCCTCTCTGGGTATAACTCCAGAGAAACACTCCCAGAGCTCTGGCCTAACTAACCTAGCAAGTAGTAATACTGCTTGGGACCAAAATAATAGTCTTCATTCAGAGATCTCAGACCCTTTCCAAATGCGTGCAGAGGAAGGGAGCAGGGAAACAGCGTGCAAATAACTCTAGGCAGTCACAAGCTTGGCTTAATTTTAAAAATCACTCTTTGTTTTCCTCTACACACAGTGCTGTGTGATAGGATGCAACTCTGCTGAGAAAGGGTATAAGGTAATTCAGGGTTCAGAGCTGGTAACTCAGGCCCTTGCCAGAGCCAAGTAGATGTTGCTTTGTTCATATATGAAGGTTTATCTTACAACCTCGAGATCTATAAATGCACTCTTGAGAAGCTGAAAATTGGGGATTTGCTGGATTCCAGTACCTGCGAGTCTTGGAGGAAAGGCTGTAATGCAAAGACCTTAATTCAGCCTGGTTGTGACGGCTGTCTTGACTGCCCGCTGATTATCTGCCTTCGTTAGCACAGCAGGTGGCTGTCAGTGTCCTGGTAACTCAGCTAGTCTCCCCAGCCGTTTTTATAACCACACTTCAGGGAATAGATGTAGGTGCAAAGATGGCTGTTCCAGTTTTAAAGCCCAATAAGATAAGATTGAGAAAGCTTTAAATAAAACCTAACCTGTGGGAATCCCTTGATAAATCATCCCTTTGTGAACTTTTACTTCCTCTTGCATTGCTTTAATCTCTTTCATCAGACAGGCTAAAGAAAGTCCAACAGTACAAAGAACTATTTTGATTTACACCACCAACCTCGTCCAAGTTAATAACTGGGGTTGTCTGCAGAGGCCTTCTGCATACGTGGTATGTGTCAGATGGCTAAAAAAGGGGATTGCTTCAAAATGGAGTCACACTATCCTAGTATAAAAATGAGAAGCTAAAATATTTCCTGCTGATAAGTAAAAGGGGGGGGGGAGAAAACTGTTATGAAGTGCAAAATATGAACTCACATCTCTATCATCATACTTTTTTGTTTCCAGCAAAGGTCTACGCTAAACTTTAACTGTAGGAGTAGTATTTCTGAAGTACCTTTCTGTCTGTACCATCATCAATAATTATATTGTTTTGTATTCCTGATTCCCCTGCGGTATTTCAGTGTGCCTGTAAGTATGTGAACAAACCTCATGAGGGCTGGTGGACTGCTCACGTGCTCGGTTACCAGAGCAGGGCTGTGCAGTTGATATTGTGAGGCTTAATGACTTTGCACAATGTTAAATTGTGCATTATCTCATAGAGAGGGTTCTGGCTCTTTTTCAAAACCTATAAATAGCCTGGAAGTTAGCCTGGTTGCTTGTTCAGGATGGTGGGCACGGTGCAGGCTGAATGCGTGTACATCTATGCTTTACAGGGACCTCCTCGCTTGGTACAGTGCGTGCAGGCAGTCTGCTTYGGTTTCTAAAAGGCAAAGTGGAAAACACCATAGAAAGAAACAGGTGATTCCCCCATCCAGGATAGTTTTATTTACATTTTCTCGCTTTTCAGATATCTCACAAAAATGTCAGGAAGCCACTCCTATAGTTCAGCAGTTCCCTTGGGCTTCCTTCCCTCAGATGGGGAGGAAACTGTCCTGGCCCAGGTAACCTGGAAGCAAGCTGAATCTTTTGCAGAAGGAGTCAGGGAGTGTGAAGATGGGGAAAATACCCAGGCCTGTGACTGAAGCTTAAGGAGAGCTGTGAGATATGACAGCCCTCATGTCACTGAGCCTGAATCTGTCTGGAAGTGCACAGACAAATGCATGGGAGACTGTGAAACTCTGCAGAGCAATGTAATATGATAGAAATAGCCCTTGTACATAGAATTTACCTACTGCAGTAGTGAGAGGAAGAARTGCTTGCTGCAACCTCCAGGAAATGCATTTTATTAATTTACATTAATTTTTTTTTTTTACCCTTAACTGGAGCAGACTGAGAGCTGATGGCTGGTTACTTGCTGGAATTGGTGCATCGGCTGTGTTTCTCCAGCAGCATGAGGCATTGAGCAGCGCACTAAGGCTTCTACCCCAAGCCCCAAGAAAAAAAGTTCTCAAAATTGTTTTTATAGTAGACACTGAATAAGTCCTTTGGACTCCAAAATAAATGCTTCTTCTCTGTGGACTTTTATTGCAGCTGGCTGAGGTCGGAGGAAGCAGTCCCTCTGATGTAGCAAACTTTATACTGGGCTATTTCCATTTTTACACTGTGCTCCTCTGCACACCTAAAGCATTTCTGTTACATAGCAGATAGTTTGGAATTGCTTCGTTCCCTTCTGCTCTGATTTTAAAGCAGATAAAGGTTCTTGCCTGCTGTCAATTACTAGAATGTGTTTTTTCTGTTCCAGTCTAATTTCAGGTATCGTTTGGGGTTTGTGTTGCTCAATGTGTAGTTCTTTGGAGCATGAACCTTGGGCATACCAGGTTTTCCATAAATAAGCGAACCAAGATGCTGAGACTGGTCTCTTACTGGAGATATACGATCACACTCCCTCTGCCTCTGCGTTGTAAAATGTGTGGTGTTACATATACGGGCTCCTGGCCAGGTATTGGAGTCCGTTTCGCTGGTGCCTGGACTTGTTGCATGTGTTCTTCATTCATCACGGGCCATGTCTGAACTTGGCAAGTGCTGCATGGGCCATGGGCAGCAGCTCTGCCAGGTGAGCCGTTAGCGGCTGGTCTCGGCTGGAAGTCCTCTTCCTGCAGATCTTGAACGCAATTCAACTGTGCTGAACAGCAAACCACAGTTGCACTCACGTGCGTGCAGTAGTGAAAACTGTTTGACACGCAAATCAGAAATGTCACTTCATTTAGCCAACGACTGTTGGCTGAGAAAGACCTGGACTTGTGTTCAGACCTGCAAGAGACCAGATGGCTAATGTGGTCATCAGCCATCGCACCGTAATCCCACATCAAAACTTGGCTTTCCACAGAGGTCTGCGAATGGGAGTGAAACATAGAATGTTAAATACAAAGCAAAGCAGAACCACTCCATTATAACCTGCAGTGATGGGAATTCAGTGCTGCTTTTAAGCAGCAGGGTTCTTAACTCCAGGCTTTTTCTATTTGGTTTTATTTCCCAAACCCGACATTATCTTGTTAAGAGAGACATTATTTCCCTTTGGTAATTTCTCTTCCCTTTCCCAACTCTCCCACATTTTTTAAGCTTGCAGTGGGGAGATTAAAATTGATACAACAGAGTTGGAGCTCTGTCTTTCTTTGTTTTCCCCCTTCCCTAATTCTTTAACTCATCATGTTAAAATAACACTAATTAAATCTGTTCTCGCTTGAAATGCAGTCCTGCCTTCAGTAGGCAAAATTACATCTGGGCTCCCCTAAATCAATGAAACTTTGGCAATATTTCAGCTGAAAACAGTGGCATTAGACTGTTGCAAGATCAGTGTAGGTAGCTCAGAGTGCGGCCTCTGGTTATCTGAGTTGCGTGGGAGCAGTTTTCTCCTGTCTGTCAGGGTTTGTTAGCTCACATGTGAGGTTGTATGAGCACAAGCGCATTGCTCATCTGGGTCAGCTCGGGCTCAACACCAGATCAGCCAGCTGGGAGTTGGTACAGCAAGGAGCCATTCAGATCCCCTGCGCTGCTCCGCTGGTTTGGAGAGGCTGTAGGAGCCTGGGTGCAATGTCCAGCCCACGCTGGCTGTGTGCTGCACCCAAATGAGAAAGTCTGTGGAAGTAATGAAGCAGAGACGCTGTGTCAGAGCCAGCAGCCAGAGTCCCTGTATTATTGCTTTTTGCTGTCAGGTTTAACTCAACCTTTCAACACCCAGATAATGAAAAATTGCTGATAGATTCCTGTGCAACCCTTTGGCTAGTGTGCGTTAGGAGAGCGGGGAGCACTTCTTGGATCAAGTCTCTAGCGTGGACGTCTCCCTGGAGGCGATATTCCAGCCACCTGAATTCAACGTGTGCTTCCAGCTGGCTAGAGCACTTTTTCTCATGATCTGTCCCAGACACTTGTGTTCCTGTACACAGCTGTGCTTCAGAAGAGGCTGGATTTAATGGCATGGGAACGTTTTCCTCTTGCTAGAAGTCTTGGTACCAGTTGTCTTTGCCTTCCATTCCAAAAGAAGAACCAGAGACTGTGCAAAGTCCACAGGGACTGCTATTGCAATCGACCTGTGATAAAGCACCAATCTCAAATCCTGAGATAGGTGTATAATTAGTAAATTGCTTTGAGAATTCTTTGGAATAAAAGATACGTACACTGTACAAATGTAAGAGATCCAATTATTTTTATTGCTAGGTCTGTGCTGAGCAACACTACTGGGGAAAGATCACACATTGCCAGTCTATCTCTCTGGGGATAGAATAGGAGGTTTGCTTAGACCCAAGAAAAAACACTTCTGTGCCTGCCTCTGATTCATGCTGCATAGCTAAATGCCATGGGAAAGCGCTTGTAATACAAACACTTTTGTTTATAGGCAGACATTTAATTATCATATTACAGAATTCTCARGATCAGCTGCCACATGAGATTTCTGGCTAGGACATTTAACATAAAATTAAAACGGAGCGTCACATGCCTGTTTAGCTGAAAATCTGAGTGTAGCATTTGCACTTTCCCATTCTCTGTAAAGAGCTTCCTGAATGATATTTCTGTGCAGATTAGTCATGAGAAGTCAGCATGCTGTAAGGCTGATGACGTCTTCGCGACTGCATCAGAGAACAAATATTGTGATCTGTTCAGTATGGGCTCCCTGCGAGTGATTAAATTTCCCCTCCAAGGAATATAGGTCATTTGCTAGGATCAGAGAACTGGACATCTGCAGAAAGGAAAACCGAAGTGGATCGTTTCCATGCTTCTGAATCCAAATTTTTTTTGATAGTCCCGATTGCTTTGGGAAAATGCGTAACTGTCTCAGTACACAGTGGAAAATAATGCTACATGGTAATAATTCTGCATAAAGGAAAGCTTGGAAGCCTGCTCCTAATCCTCATGTGATTTGCAAGACTGAATCCTTTTTTCAGGCAAGTAAAGATTATACTTGTGAGTAAGGGTGTGCAAGACCATGTTTTCTCTCCTCATCCCTCTTCAGTCTTTCCTGCGCCCGTCACATCTGCCTGCGGGGTATCATTCCTGGCTCTGATACTCTGTGTGCTTCATGCACTTATTCCCTTTCCTTCTCTTCCCACCAGTTCTGTTTAGTCCCATGCAGGACTATTGGGTTATGTTATCCTGGTATTCCAGCAAGGGATGTCTGATAATGGGTAAACTTCCCAGTGGTGACTTGGGAGCTTAACTCCCCACAAAATCACAAGATTGCTGAAGCATCAATGTCCTCTTATGGCGCTCAGCTCTCAAGAATGTCCACAGCAGTTCGGTGCCCAAATCTCACTGAGGATCTGGCTTGTGAAAATGGGATGCAGGTTTCTAAAACAGTGGCACTAGGAAATACAAYGACAGCAAACAAATCCCTTTCAGCTGTAACGAAAAGGAGAAATCTGCTGGTTTCCTGCTCTGTTTTAGTGTGCGTTGTCAGCAAATTAGACTATGATGTCTTCCTACACCATGCTCGGGAGATGAACTGACAGGAAAAATTCACTAACCTAGTTTTGGAACATAAAATCCCACCTACCCTGCCGGGGAAGATTGTCTCAGAAGTGATCTAAGCATTGCTTGAATGATGCCCTGCCTTGGCACCATGCTGGGCTATAAGATAGGTGAGCATCAAATGCTGCAGATCAGGACATGTACTTCTCTTGGGATCTCCCATCCATTTTTGCTCCTCGCTCCTGTCCTGTCTGCTCCTCTGGCACCAGTCTCTGCCTACGAAGCTATAAGCAAAACCCAACGGTGTTGCGCTCTCGTGTGACAACCCCCTAGCTGTGGGACTCCCAGGAATAGCCGTGAAGCTTTCTGGCTTTCCGGGCTCTTTGGGGCTGCGGCTGGCAAGTCAGCTGTTTCTTAAAAGAAAGCCGGAGCTCTCTGGGCTTGCACACTGCTCTTCAAATTGTGCAAGGCACAAAGCACGCCGTAACCATGCAGCGCTGGCTCGGGGCTTCTCACCAGCACAGGCAAAACGAGGTCAAAGAAACGCAGCCTGGATCAGAGCGCTGCTTTGCTGAGAAGCTCCTTCTGCTGGGCAGCACCTCTTCTCTGCAGAAACATCCCCTTTTAATATACTCTTATTTGTTTGGTGCCAGTACGCAGGAAAAGGAAGACTGCTTCTGGCTTTGTAGATACCCTGCAGTGTAGTACAGCGGTACAGTTCGTTTTTTTTCTTCGGCGAATGTAAAGCAGCTCTTTACTGGGTCTTTAGCCATCCCAGGCATCTGTCTTCATGCCCACGGAGAGCAGGATCTGTATTCAGGCTGCAAACAAGCGTTTACCAAACTCTTTGCCTGGTACTGGGGTGTCTGAGCTCACCACAAACGTGAGCACATCCGAGTGCAAATACTGAAAGTGAAAAAGGGAGCAGGGGAAGGAGAATGCTAAAGCCTAGGGGGAGATGGGAGGAAGTACCTTATTTTTTGTTTGTTTTGGTTCTTTTCATTTTTTCCCCCCACATCCCGAGGTGGCAAAATGTTTTTTCAGGCAGTGTCGTACTATGAAGTCATACGAAACACATACTGCTGTTGCAATATAATCTGCTGGTGGAAATCATGTGAATGTTTTGAAAGCTCAGGAGTTTCTTCACAGATCAGGCTGATTAGTGGGTTTGAATTGTAACTCAAATCACTGAGCAACTGCCCTGAATTGCCACACTGCTTCTGATGAAAAATGACCCATACGAGCACTGTCCTTTACCACACTGGGCAAATGGCTTGTCATATCCAGCGTCTCTTAACATCAGACCTTCCCTTYCTCATACTATCCTAGTACGGTTCAGTGGGTGGAAGCTTGGATGTGCTGTAGAACAAAATGTTCATGCTGGGACTTATGCAGCAAATGGGTGATGCTGGTTCCACGTTTCGCTGTGAAATCTGCAGCCACCTGAACCCCCCTCCACACGGCTCCTGGGGCTGGTGTAGAGCAGAGACAACCGGGGGTGCTGTGGGCCCCCTCTATCAGCATGGGCGTAAGATCAGTCCTAGGGACCTCTTGGGGATGTTGAAGCAAACACTTCTGAGAGGGGGGGGAATTAAATAAATCTAGAAATATCCAGTGTAACAGCTGCAGGGCTTGTGACATGCTTCCAGGTTGAAAAAAGTACTCCAGGGACATTTTCTCGCAGCCGTGGTTTTGTGAACTTGGAGCTGTGGTAACGCTGGCACGCAGCTGAGCGTGGTTATGGCAGGGGAGCAGAAATGCTGTGTTTGAAGCAGCCACCTCCCTCCCACGGGGCTGCGGAGGGAGGCAGGAAGACTCTGCAAGTTTCTCATGGAAAGGGGTGGACATGCTAGGCACTGCCTTCAGATGCATTCCCGCTGGAAATGGGAGGCACAAGCAGTATCCTGGAGCCCACACCAAGCATGGCTGGGTCAGCTGGTGAGACTGGGCTAGCTGGTTTCCCAGTGAAAGTCCCTTCCAGGTCTTTGCTCTGCTTGATTTGGGAAATGAAATAGCCGGTGCTTACTCGTGTTGGTGTTTCTGGGGCCGTGCCTGAGCTCTGATGGGCGTATCTCGAAGCGGCCGGTGGGCTTGGAAAGGAGGGGATTCACGCCAGGCTAGTGGGAAGGTGTCTCAGCTGCCCTAGCTCTTCCCAGGAGTGAAAACTTTGCATTTCCGTAAGCCAGTCAAGTTAGGGTTTGGTGAGATAGTTGCCTTGCTGGGCTGCCGAGGTCTCTCCTGGAGAAATTCCCCTGTGGGCTAGCCTCTCTCTAGCAGATGTGACTTACAAGAAAGAAGGATTTTTCTCTAAAGAAAGTCTCCAGTTCCCCTTCCGGTTGGAGCGCCCACGGTGCTGAGTCACTGCTGGGGACATTGCCAGAGCTACGTGAAATCGGGGAGATTCCCAGGCATGGAGGAGATGTGTGACCACAGCATCTGGCAGCCCGCGTGGCCGGGGCTGAGCCACCAGTCAGCACTGGCGGCCGCCACGTGGCTGCGGGAGCCCTGGSTTTGGGAACGACCGGGGCGTCCTTGCCCTGTGGGGTTGAAGTAAGCGCTCATGGTGTTTCTGTGTGTGTGAGACTCATTGCCTTTCTTCTTCTTCTTTTTTTTTTTCTCCCCCCCCAACGAGTTCTTTCTTCACAAAGTCTCAAGTTACTGCAGCCTCACAAGGAAGATCATTTTTAGCTGTTAGGAAGAGAATAGCTACGCGAAACAGGTATGAAGTGCCACAGGACAGGAGGTTGGAATAGCACTGTTGCCTTGCGGGAGAATTTCATAAAATCACTCRGAAGCAGAGGCTCATTTTTATTTTAACAGCTTGCTTAACATAAAAGGAGGGGGGTTTTATGGAATGATTAGAACCATTTCATAGAATTTAACACAGCATTAAGGACTGTTCTGGGAYTGTATTTGCAAAACCTTACAGTCACACTATTTTAAGAAATGTTTTGTAAAAGAATATTGTTGTGTTAAATTCTATTTAAATTCCAAACAACACTTTCAYGTAAGAATATTATTGCTAAATTTCACATCTTTTCAAAACTTTCCTTTCACTTCAGTCATTTAGAAGAAGCTTATCAATTTAATCCTGTCAAATTTCCCGGAAGACTTGCCGTTCGTTMTTCTCTTCTGTCAGGTCCTCGTGATTTCAGCTGACTGAGATTAAAAATAATAATACTTGATTTTAATTATTTGGGGTATATTTTCTGCTTTTCAAAGGCATGTTTGTCAGTTGCAGAAAGCAGCACTGACTCTCTAATCTTTCCCTGGGGGGATTAATCTGGCTGGATTTATAGTTTCAACTCTATGGGGCCAGAAGAGACTGGGCTGCTTTGGTTTGTGCAGAGCAATGAGCACTTCAGCCCCTGAGATGCTGCCGCTCTCTTCTCTGCTGCCTTGTGCAACTCTCAAACCATTGACATGGTAGAGAGTTAAGTGATATTTAAACGATATCTGACTCCTATTGGAGCTGGAAAATAATAGGATTGGATTTTGATTGAGAACTCTGTTTTATTCCCTCCCATCATTAGTTGTGTGGTCTCCTGCGCCCTAAGAAGGAAGTGTGGTTGATAGGAAAGGAAGGAGAGCTTCGATGACCGGTTGGATTTTTTTGTTTTTTCTTGGAGTCAAACCATTTATATACAATGAGCACTATTGTCTTTGACTGAGACAGTCTGTTACTCCTGAGGCTTACCAAGGTCTAAAATCTAAGATCGCTGCCCAGCTGAACTGAACTCTCTCATGGTCCAGGTCCCTTTTTGCCCCCAAGTACTGGCAGCTGCAGCAGAATCAGCACACAACCAGTGAACATGTGGATTTCCTCAGTCTTTGATACAAGGGCACAGCCAAAGCCCTTCCACAGTGAGACAGTTTCTGCCAGGATGGAAAGCCATGCATGGCACTYGCCTCCATGGTACGTGGAGAGACGTCTCCCAGCCAGCCGAAGCAGCAGCAGCCACGTGGGCTGGGYGCTGAAGATGCCCGAGTGGCATCTYGACATGCAGAGTTGTTATGATCAGGGATGTGGGTTGCAGACCTTTCTGWCATGGTTTCAGATTACCTTCCTAATGGACCATTTGACCAAGAGCAGTTTTGTTTTTTTGGGGTGGGGTGTGTGTGTGAAAAAWTTATCTCAGTTGCCTAGCTTTTTTGGTTTGGGTTTTTAAATGTGCCATTTTTTAGGCTGGGAAAGCAGGTGGAGCTTGCCTAATAAGAGAGGCTGCACTGCTTGTGTAGGTTCCACTTGGGATGCCCATAGTTACAGGGTCACTCCAGGGTATATGTTCATATAAACCAATGACTTTTCCAAACCATCTCAGAGATGTTAGGAAACTTCTTCCATCATGGGTCAGGGTGAATGACTTCTCTTTAAAGAGCAGCAGTAGTGGTTGTGCTTGTAATCTTGCATAGTGCCAAATACCCTTCATACCTGCTTCCRGAAGATGGTTTTGTACATGTTTACCAGGCTCAAAATAAAAGGCATGTAAGTCTGGCTGGTGCATCTGCTCTCCATAGCGATATACACAACAGGTCTGTCCCATCACGTCACGTTAACGAAAGGGACACTGCTCAGAGTGGCTATGGGGTCTGTTCCCCTGSGAAAGTTGCACCCAGAAGCTACTTCTCTCTTTCCAGCCCACCTCCCCTGCCAGCAAACTTTAGCACTTTGCCTGCCTGCAGCAGGGCTGGTTTTGCCTGGATGTTGACATCTGGAAACAGTTTCAGCCTAAGAACAACCTTTCTGCATAGGGCCAAATGCCGCCGCTGTAGCCAGAAAAAAGGCTTTATTTTTTCCTCTCCCTTGGGACCTCAGGATCATTCCCTGTGACGGGAAGGTGCTGGACAAAAATAAGARATACAGGTAGTTCCTGCCTCATGGGCAACATGATCAAGACTTCACAACATGCTTTCCATGTTAACACATGCATGTGGATAGCGGCATTCTGTGTTGTCCTTCCTGTATCTTCATTGTACAGATTAAGGTCATCTTCTAGCAAGGAGCAAAACCATGCAGTGTCCTGCAGAACAGGAAGAAATCTCTGTCTTCTTTTAACTCAGAAGAAAAATCCTTTTCATTTGCAACTGGTACTTCATTTTCAACAAAACCCAATTTCTTCCTCTTCCTGTCCACCCTTCCGCAACCCCGTTGTTATGTAGCACAGTATTGCAACCTTGGCTGCTTAGTAGTTGGAGTGAGTAATGGAGGTGTCTTGTTTGGAGGTAATTAAAGGTTGTTGCTCACAGTACTCGCCCAACAATATATGCTTTGCACAATGTACTTTGGTGGAGACTTCACCCAGCGTTTTAGCGTCATTGGGTTATTTCACTTTTAATAGTCCTTCACTTCCATTACATCCCCTGCATAATGTTTGGAGGACAGTGTAGTAAGTGACTTCTCCCTAATCTGGTTTCTGATTCTTAGTGACCAGGATAGACCAGCATTAGTTTGCTATTTCAATCTGATCCATCAGACTCCCCTGTTGCACAGGGCCGCTCTTTTATATCACTTACATGGTTAAAAAAAAAAAAAAAAAGCTCAATTCAGTTGGTCTCCTAAGCAAGACCAGCCAGGTCGTGTGTGTGCAGAGCAGAGATGATTAACAGCCTCCCGCTCTACCAAACAGTGCAGGAGCTGAGCAAAGAGCTCTGCTGTTGGTCAAGGGCTACCTGAGGGGGAAAGGGGGCCTCTGCAGGCTTTGAACAGGGTGAGCAGTGCAATCTGTTCATATCTGGAGGCCGACAGGATTTGTTTGGCCCATTTGTCACCAGTTCTGTAAATAATGGGCTGCTTCTGAGTGCAACTTGAAGCAGAAATCCCCTCCCCTCCAAAATGTGTTGATTTTAACATGTGTGTGATGGAAGTTACAGTTAAGTCAGTTATCAGACTTAGCTGAAAACAGCAAAGTGAACAGAGAGTCAAGGTGGGGATTGGTATGGTTTTTGGAAGGGAAGATCATTGCACTCTCCTTTATAAGACGATATACTTCTTTCTGCTGTCCAAGCCTTTGCTGATGGCTTGTAGGCTGGAAAGAGATCTTATGGAGTGATTATTTTCATAAAGGTGTTGCTCAGTATACTCTGGGGGAAAAACAGCAAATCCCGAACCCAGGCAGCTCTCTGACTGCAGCAGAGGTTAACATCTGGCCCTGAACTCTGTGGGTTTCATTTGCAAAGGGCAGCCTCATTTCTGAGACATGAGGGACAGCAGCAGCAAGAGGCAAGTCCTGGCTCTACAGTGAACAGTGGGAAAGCCCAGTGTGCTGCTGGGAGCTCTGGGAAGGGCAACAGCTTGACAGGCCGACAGCATCAGGCTGAGATTGGAAGGGGATGGAGCTGTGGGCTTCCCTTGCAGCTTTCTGCAGCCAGGGAACTACCAACAGAGAGAACGGAAGCAGAGTGATCTTCCACTGAATTCAGGAAACTGCATGTGGCAGAAGGAAGCTGAGTCCACCCTTTCATCAGAAGATCCTTTCTGGGAATTAGGTGGGGATGGTAATGCTTTGGGGGTGTGCCAGACTCATGGGTTCCCAACCATGGAAGGATGTTGTAGTCAGACATAAAGTCATTACCACCCACCTTTGCTTTAGAGCTGGCTGGGCCAGGAAAGGCAAAGTGGGGAAGTCACGACACCGACAATATAACAAGGTGAGGGTCAGAATAAGAGCAGCTTTGGGACCAGTGATTTGACCTGTTGGAACCTGGAAAAGATCAGCTTGAGTCTGAAGGGATTTGGAAGTGTTCCTGATTCCCTTTGGGGTTTCCCTCTCTCATGGCTCCCTGTCAGACATGTTCATTGCTCAAACCAAAAGAGATTTCTTTACCTGGAATTGCTGGACTGCATGTCCAAACCGAGATCTGAAATTCCACATCCTCC
The DNA here is from genome assembly GCF_003343035.1 of Apteryx rowi. Classification (NCBI taxonomy): domain Eukaryota; kingdom Metazoa; phylum Chordata; class Aves; order Apterygiformes; family Apterygidae; genus Apteryx; species Apteryx rowi. Next base: position 4,124,129 of record NW_020447308.1, on the reverse strand, counting down.
CTCACTCTGTCCACCAGCCCCAACCTGCAAGAAAGCACATGATCTTCCTCACCATCTGTCAATTTGGTTAACAGGGCAGGAGAAGGATACAGCCTGTTCGTCCCACAGCTGGACACGTGTATGTGGCTGATAGTGATGGTATTTGTTTTTTTGTCAGTGAGCAAGAAACAGAGACATGTTTGAGCTGAGTTTTCGATATCTGTGGTCTCAAAGGCCTCTTGCAGCTTTGCAAACTCTTTTGCAAAATCCAAGAGTTTTGCAAGCTCCTGGATATGGTTGCACAAAGAGTGGAGTGGCTTGTACTTAAGTAAGTCATTCTGCTGCCTGTGTCACCTGTTAAGATAAACAAGTAGCTGTCTGCCTTGCCTGCACAGACCCAAGTCTGAAATAAGGGCGTAGACGTCAATGGGAAAAGTTGCAGGCTGGATAAGGGTGGATCTTGCCATGAGCTGTTGCCCGTCTCCCTCTGTCATACTACGCCAGCATCGAACATCTCTGCTGTGACCTTTGCAGGCAACTGTGCATAGTGTGAGGATGAAACGGTTCATGTGAGAAATATCTGCAAGGACTCTGGAGGAGTCTTGAATTATGTTTGGGTGTGGTGACAGGCAACTGCCTTTCTGGCAGAGTTAAGTGTAAGTTGGTTTAAGTCAAGAGCCTTCTGAGTACCTTTTCGACTGCAATTTCCTCTAGATTGACAGCCTGCTGTATTACTGAAATGCGACTGCTGCAGGCACAAGGTGACAGGGATTGAAGGGTCCACTGGCTTCTGCACCCTCCCGGGCAAATTACTCATCTGATTTATAAAGACTGTAGACTGACTGTAAGACTGATGGATGCATATTATGAAGATTACTGGAGTGTTTGGAGATTTTTGGTTTGAAGTATTATTGTTACAGAGGGATTGAACTTGGGTGTCCAGAACTAAAAGCAGAAGTTTCTACTATCTGAACTGAAAAACTACGTGGTAGATGAAAGCGGTGGCAGACTTGTGAGCTCAGTAAATTTGGCACACAAAGCAGGACATGTCGTAAAGACTGACCAGTAAGTTTGCTAGAAGGAGTGAGTGCTCAGTGACTACTGCCTTGGCACTGCCTGGTAGGACATGTGTTGTCATGCTGGTGGTGGGAACAGAGGTGGGTGGCCCTCTCTCCCGTCCACGTTGTGTTGAATCCAGCCCCGGTGGCTGTGGTCCAGATGGTTCTGGACCAAGTGACTGAATTTGAGACAGCTGTTAAAATCTCTGCAAAATCTCTTTTTGTGTCTGTCCCTATCACCTACAGCTTTAGAGTAGAGTGAAAATGTGCATGAATCTTGTGGTGCTCACTAGGTCTGGAGCCAAGATTTGAGCAGGGGGCATTCATGCATCATATACCACCTTCCTACCCCAAAGCTCCTGTATCTATTCCCTTAAGCCACAAGTAATGAGAAGGTATCCAGTCTGCTACAAGGCAGCATGGTTTTACTTCTATTCTCTATTTCTATTCTCTATTATCTTCTATTTCCAAGTCTTTGCCTCTGTTGCTCTACATATGGGTGGATCACAAAAATAATTACCTAAAGTAATCAAGCACCAAAACACCATCAGCCATCGTCTACTCCAAAGAATAACAATGATTAGGTCACTGTTCTTACTTATCTCAGGTTGTCATCCCTAAAATAAGGGCAGCTATACCGTTCCTTTTAAAAGAGCAGGACAAACTCGTTCATGTTAGAAGTATTAACTGTTGTTATTGTTATTACTCATATGGRTGACAGGGAAGCACCTAATGAATTATGGTTATGTTACAATAAGCTGTGACTGCTGCTGTCATGACTAAYGCTGCATAAATTTACTGGGCTGACTGTTTATACTAATGCAAACTCCACCACATACCTGTGGTTCATTTCCCCCAGATCACTGTGGGCAGGAAGCTCTTATGCGCTGACCATTTCTTATTACACCTCCATCCTTTGCAAAGACAGCAGCCTTGTTCATTCGGTGTAGCGTCTCTGCATGTGCCTCTGAACAGGAGCTGCGCAGCTTGYTTTCTTACTACCTAGCAATGGCAGGGTCTGTCGGGAGCAATTTCTCCCTTTCTGTTTTAAAATAGACGTGCAATAACTTAAAGAGAGAAGAAACTTGGGCTTCCAGCTGTTGATCTCAAATGCCTCCCACAGCGTGGGTCCTTTTGGCTAACAGAGCATCAATGCAGAAAACCAAATTCCCTCCGAGCGTGTCTGTGCGCAAGGCCAAGCGTTGCTCACGCTGCTTTTTTCCTTCTTAGAGAACATTTCTAATTATATTCCTGCTCCTTCACTGTAATAATTTGCTGGAAGTGACCCAGTGGGTGACAGGGTGATAAGCCGGGATGTCACATGTACGTGTCTGGGTACGTAGGGGCGGCATCAGCTTTGCTGCCAGCTGTCAGACAGGAACGCCACCGCTCGCCCCGGTTCCTGCCATTGTGCCGAGAGCGTTTCGAAGAGCCGAGCTCCCCGAGGGCTCTGCCCGGTGCACGGCAGGCCGAGCCGCACACCCCTCGCCTGGTGGGGCCACCTCTTTCGAGCCCACCCGTCCACCCCCATGTCCGCTCGGAGGTTTTCGACGTTCACCTCTCCCTCCTCCTAGGGATTTTTCAGCTGAAGGCCACCTCCAACAGCTGACTGCGCGGCGCGGTGCGTCAGCTTCTGCACGGCTCATGATTCAGCGGTTGTACGAGTTTCGTACCTGTCAGGGCCGTGCGGGAAACCACAAATGTTCCCAAGCTGGGAATAGCAAAAGGAACTGGGAGTTCCCGCTCAGCCTAAGACAACAAAAGCTGTAGTAAATTTTCTTGTAAATTAGTCCCATTATGCTGCCAAGAGATTGGATGAGAGTAAGGAAACTGGTATCTGGATTTCTGGAGTCCAGAAAGCCCGAGATGTGCAAGAGAATAAAAGTGACATGTTACTGCACTGAAGTCTGTTAAAAGGGAGGAAAACTCCTATCAAAAGTCATTAGAAACGAGGCTACAAACCCCCTAAGGATTTTTGGAAAACGCCAGGCTGTGAGATCAATTAAAGGAGCACCCCTGAAGCGCATGGGAGCAAAATGCAAAACCTCTACAGGTGTCAGCTTGAAAATATCATTACTCAAGCAGGCGTTGGCACCGTAGCAATCGCCGCGGCGTCCGAGCCGCGTGCCCTGGTGCCAGACCCCAGGCAGAAGGGCTGCCCTGCTCGCGACGCAGTCGTGGGTAACCCGAGCCGGGGCATCTCGTGGCGGCCCGYGACGCCTCCTGCCAGCTCTGTCTGCCAGCGAGCCGGGGACGCTTGCCRGCAGTGGCGAGGCTGCTTCTCGCTTAGCGTAGCAGAGAGTGGGGCTCAGCCTTATTATTTTCATTCAACCGTTGGCTCCAGTGAGTTGCGCTGGCAAGGCGAGCGGTGAAAGCACATGCTCGCGTTGGAGCGCAGGAAGCCGTGTTCCCCGAGTTCAGCTGGCTACTTTGCCTCCCCCGCTATGGGCTGGGGCTTTCAGGTTAACGCAATTTCGGTGCAAGGGGGAAGGAAGAACTGAACAATTGAGGGCTGGTGATAGAATAGCCGGTGTTTTCCTTAGTGTTTGGAGTTGTGATGTAGCCAAGATAACAGTGATGGGCGCACAGTTGCCTGGAAGGAAGGGAGCAGTTAAAACACAACTGAAGGAGTGGGAGTAGCTTGCTGGCTGCTCTGCCCTGCGCGGCGCCACCGTAAATGCAGTGGGGGGGGGGGGAAGAGGGGAGGATGGAGCACCAAGCCCGGGCCACCTTGGATTGCCATCCCAGGTGAAATGAAAAGGTCGCAGGCTAAGTCTGATGTTGCTGGACTTCTATCAGGATGTTGTCTCTTCTCCCCTTCCGCTCCCAAAGCAAGGCTGTCTGGCAGCATATAGTAACGCTGTGTATTGCAGGCAGACATGGGGATCACATTGAGCTGCAAACTGCTGTAGGAATGGGAATCCTCTCTAAATAGCCACAAAGTCATTTTCCCAACATGCTTGGTTCCTAAAGGCTTGCCAGCTCCACATAAGGGCTGCTTGGCTGCAATCAAACACAAACCTTAATGATGGAGATGTAAATTATTGCTATAGCTGCTGGTTGAAGATGGTCTGAATGAACTGGAAGGCTGAAATCTCACTGAACTGTTCTGCATTAGACTGGGCAGTTGGGGGGGGTTGAAGTGGGGCTGGGGGGGGATTCAGCCCCCTGAGATGTGCATTAATATATTTGGGGATGACGTGACAGCTCAGCTGAGCACAGAGGGTCACAGGTATGCACATGGCTTAAGCAGGATCAGTCTGAGCTCCATTAGCATGTGGTGTGGCTTTGAAAAAGTTGCATTTGATAAATAACTGTAAGCATGAATTATGCTCTTATCACTGCTTGGGCTTTCCTACCTGCTCCTTCAGTACTTCGCCAAAGCATTAATCCCTTTCCCCCTGCCCGTGTACCAACAAACGCATTCACTCTCTTGAATGCAATGTTTGACTGTGAACTGTTTCACTGCTTGGTGCAGGCTTCTGTCTGGAAAAAAATATGTAGCTGGCACCAGGCCAAGAGTTATTTATAGCTGGAGTTCCTAGAAGAAAGTGCGACAACTTCAGAAAACGAGGAATTGCCAAATAATCCTGTAGAGAGCAGCAAATTAACTCCCTCTCCCCCAAATGCCAACAGTCCCAAACCCTACCGAGAATCACTACAATGGGGCTTAATGGAGGAAACAGTGCCAAGAATCGACAAGGTCAGCTTAGGAGCCCCGTCTGGCACGAAACCGCCACGTTACAGGCAACAGCCTACGCGAAAGATCCTGCAAGCATTTCGTCCTTCCGATAAGTCCTGTAGAAACAACCCCCGAAAGTCACCTAGGAGAACACAAAGATGAGATTCTCCCGTGACATGGCATAAGGTCACTGCAGAGGCCTCCACCACGTAAATGGTGATCTGAGCTTCAGACTCTTTCAGTCCTCAGGTCTTTTCTGGTTTTAAAAACCTCCAGTAAAGTTTTTTTGTCTGTTTTTGCTACACATCTTTGATCTTTATAACAGGTTCTATTAAGGAATAAAGTAGTGATCTAGTATGACCTCTGAAATAGGTACCTGTAGAGCTGTTGGACTTGTTGTTCCAATCAGATGGCTGCTATTTTTGCATCAAATGTAGTTTCCCCTGCCATAAATCATAGACAGCAGGCGTTTCTGTAGCTAATGTCAGGAGCTGATGGAGGGAGCCCTGCAGGGTAACTCGGACTTTATTTTTTACTCTGCCTGGTCTGCTCTTGTGACATTGACCTTTACTAGGCTAAGGAGTTCATTATATAATTAACTGAACATTAAACCCAAATATGTGAAAAAAAACAAAAACCCAAAAMCCCCAAGAAAATAAAAACAACCAAAACCCCAAACCAGAGATTACCTAACTTCTATATGGAGCAAAGAATCCTGTCCAGTAAATCATACTGCCTCCTTCCCTGTGCTTCTGTGTAAATACCATTTACGTTGTGCGTTTATATAATCCACGCACTCCTTGCAATTCTGCAATAGCTTCTCTTGTTCCACCCACCGGACTAGTTGTAACAGGCGCTAAATTATGGTTTTTGTTCCTTGCTTACTTATACACCTGCAATTTCCTGTTTTATATGTCCAGAGACGTTTTGTAGCCTTTAATTTAGTATTATTCATAGATTTTATTGAGTGTTAGTTAACTTTGGAAAGCACCTTAATAAACAGTGTCTTTTTAATTGTGTATGGCAAAACGTAGAAACAAAGGTGAATTGCCCCAATTTGTTATAGCCAGTTTCCAAAAGGCCCTTGAGGTGATGGAGTATCACTTTCACTTTTATCGTATTTCACACCCTTCCCAGCTCAGGTGTGATCAAATCACACCTCCAGTTCATAACCTCTCTTTCTTTCAGTAGACTCCGCACGTAACAGGGCTGCCCTTCGCCCTCGCGCAGCGAGCAGGAGGGAAACCACGGCCTCATCTCGGGGAGTTTTGTTGTTGTTGTTGCCCCAGTCCCGGTTGTTTGCAGGAAATGGGCAAAATCCTGTTTTTCTGAATGCCGCTGAACACTGTGAGACCTCATCTCTGCTCACAGACGCAAACCCTTTCGCGTTCAGCGCCTTGCCCCAAAACATTTTCCCCTCTGGTCTTCTCYGGGCTGCAGACCCACTGCTGGCTCTCCCTGAGGCTGCTCTCCCGGCTGCCTCATTTCTCTGCTTTTCTTTGTCTCTCTTTCGCAAGCGCACAAATCTGCAAAATAATAGAGAAACCTCTTCTCTTGCAGATACTTGCTTGGATGCATCTTCTAATAGAGCAGCGTTTGCCTGTGTTTGAACAGGAGGCTGCTGTTGTTACAAGAGTATCTGATCGTAAAGGAGTTTGTTTCTAACGATTTTCTTGAAAGAAAACATTGAGTCCCACTGCACTTGCGATGCTATCACATGTGTTGTGGACAGGACTGAGAACCATGTTCCACAACTGTGCAGCTGCGTGATGGCCAAATGACTCAATATTGGTTGACGTATTTCCTTTAGGCATCAAAAACTGCCATAACCATTGAGATAATCTATGCCCTTTCCAAGGTATCCACCAAATGCTGTCTGGTGTGTTGGTGAAGTGTGAGCTACAGCTCTGTTTTATATAGCTGGAATACGTTTGGAATATGAGCTATCCGGTATCCTGGACGCAACATTAATTAAACTGAATGGCCCTGCTTTAACCCCAGTGGACAAGCATCCGCGTGGCAACTGCGAGCCGTGTCATCAGCGAGAGATTAAGGAATAAATTGGCAGGGTTGATCTTCATGTCAGGGTTGGAAATGAAATGTTAATTTGTTTGGACGAGTGTAAAGGCCTAGGCCAGCGATGGCAGGTGGGATCACAGGAGAAAAAGCCTGCAAAGATGCTCTTCCTGGGGGGGCCTTTCTATTTAACGCCTCRTGTTAAACAGACTCTCCAATTCTTTGCCCCTAACTTGCGAGACTCCTGTGCGGGGTCTTCGGAGCAGGGTCTGCTGCTCACATGTAAGGTCAGGTCCCGGGCAGAGGACACCACACCGCTTCAGGCTCTGAGGTGAGACTGCCGCAGCCTGGGAGGCCCTTTTGAGTTGGGGATTTTCTCTCTGAACTTGAACCCGTGTGCTAAGCAGATCTAATTGCTGCATTGCAGATAATGGATCTGGCCAACTTGCTCTAGATCTCCGAGTGGAGGAGAGATGTACCGGCACCAAAATGCCACTGCTGGGGCAAGCGTCAACAGTCTTGCACACAGTGCACAAAACTTGACATGTCTGTATAGATACTAAACCCTCTCAGATCCTTATCGCCTCCTCCAGGACACTGCAGTATGAGAATCTGTCAGATTGATTGATGCTTTTCCCTTTCTACTTTCATTTTACACTAAAGACAGCAGAATATTTTCCATTTTAGTATCTCTCTAATATGTTTAGGCTAATGCATCAGTCACATCACATTAAGACATACAATCAAAGCACTTCAAGGCTTAAATTATTTAAATGAAAATTTAACTTTTTGTCCCTTGCTCTCTCTTTTCTGCATTGAGTAATCTAATTAATTAGTTCAGCAATGACAGTCACTTTCTTCTCATGCTGGATCCATTGTGACAGACACAACCAGATTGTGGACATGACATCGCTAGGACTGCCCTGTATATGAACTGAGGAGGGTGTCAGGATCTTTCTGGGTGTGCAACAACACAGCTGAAGACCTTGCAGTGAAAATATTACCCTACTGACCATGCTTAAATCCCCACCTTCAGCTCTTACATCTATTGTTTCATTTTCCTTGAAGTGGTGCTGAAGASAGTGGGTGTTGGTGTTCCCCAAATTGAGGTACTGATGGTCACCACACATGTTCGCTACAACTTCTGACTTGAAGACACGTAAGACACTAGATCAGGTTGCGATTACTGTTTGATCTGCTAAAGCTGATTTGTAAAAACTTGCTATTATACCTATGCAAGATAGGCAATCCCTCTCCTCGCTTTTCAAAAAGCTTTTGTGTGTGCGTATAAATATTGCTCAACTGGGTACCAACATACTAATACAATCACCTTCTGTTGTTATCTGTGAAAGTCAGTGGCAAGCCACCTCTCTCTGTGCTCAGTACCTGCTGTATTGGGAGACTGATGCTGTTCCAAGGCACTGTAAGATAATGCAGAGCTTTTCGTAGCCAAAAATATTTGGCCAGGTTTAGCCTACATAGTTGCATCCTGCTTGCGCACGTTGTGTGTCACTGTGTCCGATATCAAGTTCTGCCAGGAAAACTCCAGGAGTTGGTGATGATTGGTTGTTTCTGGTGTTCAAGTTAAATCCCCTCCCTGAGGAGTGCACTCTTTGCTGTGTCCGTCCAGGTCCTCTGCCCAACACTGAAAGGTCCTCTCCTCCCTACCTACGCAACTTCCCCACTTGTCAGGCTTCCACCCCTCAACCCCCACACTGGTGACCACTCTGCTTCCTGTTTTTAACTCTGTTCCCCTTCTATTTAAGAACACTAAAATACCTCTTTTCGCTGCTCTGCCCATCTGTGTGAGCACGCAGAGACTTCCAGTTGAGTCTTGCGCTACAGGCAGAGTATCAGTAAGCAGTTCTGCTGGGGAGGGGAAAGGTGGTCCTCCAGGGCTGTGATAGTGGCCGCAGCTAGAAGCAAAGCAGAAGGGCTGGTCTGATGTTTGGGTGATGCTTTGTATTAGTCTGCCACATTTGCTGAATGTTAGGTCCCTAAAAATTCTGCCTGACGTGATATTTAGGTATCCAGCCCTTAATCCGACTGTAGTTGTTGCTTATTTGAAAGCACAATAATAATAAAATCTGCCATCAAATGATGCAGCAGATAGATAGCCTATATATTTATATAAAAAGTATTTGAGGCTATTCTGCATGCCTCAGGTTATCTGAAGAAGTCTATCTGTAGGCGTCTATCAGCACCAGCACTTGCTCCCACTTTCACCTTGTGTTTCATGTTCTCCCATCCTACAGACAACCAGATGGTTGCATGTAAGCCAAAACTAAGAGGGATTTCCTCTTTTCTTTTGAAGGGACGGGAGCTCAGAGATTTATCAGTAATACAGTTGTACTTAATCAGATAGAGTCTGTCCTGTGTAACTAAGACGGCCGATAGCATGTTGCTGGCATAAGCATCTACTCCAGTGAAGTAACACATGAACTATTCTTCTGCATTCCATGTAAAGCTGAACATTTTCATCTGTAACTTGGGTTTTAATCTACTCCAGTGAAGTAACACTTGAACTATTCCTCTGCATTCCATGTAAAGCTGAACATTTTCATCTGTAACTTGGGTTTTACCTTTATGACAGATCATTAGTCAGTTGTCTTAAATGCTTAATAATGCAATGATATTCTAGTACAGCTTTTGTATAATATCAACTCTTATTAGTAATTATTTAGAAATTATAAACACTATATAATTTGGAGCAAGACTGTCACCCACTCTATGCTACATAGATAATTTTAGTGTTTGAATGACCAGGCTCATCACAGACCTAATTATTTCTTCAGAGAATCTACTTTCCACACCAGCCTGTGCTATTTGTATTGATATTAATATACTATATAATCAGCTTTAGAAAATGCAGCCATCTGAAAGCCTGTTTCTGTGCCTGTGCTCATTTACTACCCTAAGCAGAGTACTTGAAATCAGCATAATTTTACTATAAAGTAGGCATTTCCACATTTTTTTTCCTTTGATTAGTAGAGCAATTTAATAAATACCTTCAAATAAACTCTGTCTGCAGACTATGCCTTCTAAACACTTAAGTGAGGTTTATAATACAGATTTTACTAAATGAGTTAGGTGTCCTCTTTTAAATGTTAAAACGGGGTAGTGAAATAACAGAACAACTATTTGCCCCTGTTCAGGAGCTGACTAAATGCTCTCACTGTGTATGAGAATCATACATTTCAAACATCAGAATATCACAGCTACAACACAAGCCTGCAGTCTCTTCTGCATCCCTGTGTGGGAGAGCATGTCATTGTTTATTACCTGTTTGGGCACTGAACATATTTTCATAGCTAATTAAAATATAGCAGGAGAAATAATCCCTTATAAAGGTAAACAGAGGATGAAGTGGAATTGCTACTGTTAACTCAGTGAAGTGGCATTTTAGGATCTCTTAAGAGACCTTTTAAAATCTAAGACCAGCATTTGAGGTTTTGCATTTTCAGTGATTTCTATAAATCATGACCACCTCTGCAAGCTCTGGCACCAGGCTCATCCAGTACCTGATGATATTGAACCATGCCTTCCTCTAGCTTTCCCATGGTGGTTTGCCTTCTTCCCTCAAAAATGGGAACAGGAAGAACAAAACAAATCCTCAAACCAAGTAAGGCTTATGGAAGCAGGACCCCAGCAGGTGTTTTATCATCTCATTTATGGATTAGGTGACCTATATGACAGATGCCATTCAATGCAGTTTGTCACTCCTTTCTTCCTGGTAGGAGCTACTCTGCTTTTTCATTTGGTACTCTGGTTACATGCTACCAAAAAAAATCAAGGCAGCTCTGTTGTATTATTTAGATCAATTAACTATGGAGTAAAGATAATCTTATCTGAAAGAAACCCAGTACAGTATCCAGTACGATTAATACATGAGATGTCATTTCAGAAATCCACTTAAATCATGCATCCTGCCACTTTAGTCATTATGGATAAGAGATGCATGATTAAGTCCTGTATTACTACATGATAATAACCATAAGTGAGAGCAGGCCATGTCTGATAAATTTGTTTCAATTTTTAGTTAGCATACAGGGATAGTTCAAGGAAAGAAAGCGGTGACAGCTGATGAAGGCAAATTTTCTAGATCAGAGAGCAACTGTACGTTTCCAAGGTTGTAGAACATAAGTATTTCTTGACATTGCAGCTGTTTGTGACTTACAGAAAGTGAGAACAAAATGACCAGCCCCGTAGGTTTTACACTTTTATTAACAAAAAAGAACCCATAGGGCTCATATATTAGTACAAAATACAATCATGTTCCTGTATGTTAAAGTTTTCAACAGCATGTTTTTTGTCTCTTTTAAACTGTTTCACAGTTAAGTTATTAAAACAAACCCCCTGCATATTGAACTTCTTATTGTGCAAACAGTAAGTATTTTAAGGACTGATTTCTGCACTAAGCCCAGTGTCAGAGAGCAGAATTTGACCTTATTTTCACCCCTCCTTTGAAGGGCCATGTGTGCTTCCTAAGAARCACTTTCTAGTTGTTTGGGGTTTTTTTGCAGCAAACAATCTAAGGCCACAGTTTACCTGCAAAAAATAAAAAAAAAAAAAAACAAAAGAAAAAAAAAATGCTTCTTTACTCTTCATGCTCTTGGTTGCTTGACCATGTTTATACCAATCAGCTAGCCAGGTAGCACACATCACCTATCAGGTATTACAGTCAAAAAAGCACCTAGTGTTCTTTAAGCTAATATTTTRTATTATTAACATGCAAGTTAATATGCAGCCRCACTATTTTTCAAGTAACTATAATKATATCTGTTTAAGGAAAATGTTTGTTCCCTTTCAAGGTGATGTAAATGAAAATCCTGCATTGATTATATGAGCATGCAATCACTTAAATAAAAAGGCATGAGAGCTACCTCTTGAGACTTAAGACAACAAATACTCACTTTTAAAACGTCCTAATACATGCACTCAAATTTTGGTTGAAGCTGCATTTGCTACAGAAGACAATATTTAAAACTTGCAAGTGAAAAAAGTAACTGCAGTTTGGAAATGCTAATCTCCATCAGTATACCTTTTACGCCGATGAAAAAAGTGAACTGAGGTGAAGTGCTAGAAATTAAACAATGTAAGGAAGTCATACTAAAAGATGACTAAAAATAGGTATCTATATATGCCTGTAGAAAAGTCCCTGCTTCGTAAATGACGACAGATTTCATATAAAACCATTTAAGCTTTTTTAAACTGCAGTTATTGATGAAATGAAGGAAACTCGATTACTATTCTTGTAGTTTTCTCAGAAAGTACAATGTTTTACCACGTGAAGCACCGGGTTTTAACCCCAAACCCCTCTTTAAGACACATGGAATAGTTCTAGCAGTTCAAAATCCCCTATAATTTAAAGACTTGACTGTAAACTTGCATATTGAGAATGCTATGTTTTTGCTCCTTTAAGTGTTGATGGTGTTGCCACCGGGTGTGGATTACTTGGATTACTTATACCAACTGATGCTTGGCAGGAAGCAAACATTCTACTTTAAATGAAGGCAGCAAAGGGCCAAGTAAAACGCTGTGCCTCCATTCTTAGCAGCAACAAATTCTCACTGTTCTAAATGACCTGAGGAAGAAAAACATTAAAATATTGCACCAAAACAAAATTAGACAGCAAAACACAAACATGGAAACACACTAAGAAAAAAAATAGTATGGACAGCAAATGACCAGTGCAGCCCCTGACAATACACCTATAAACAAAAATACAGGAATAATGAAAAGCATTGTGCCCTTACCAGAGGATTTTGTTCCCCTGATGCCTGCTTTCACTTCAGTTATAAGCTCTGTCTATTCTGGGTATATTTACACTTCTCCCTATTCCTCCTATCTCTTGTTCACTAACCACAGAAACCATTTTGTTCAGAACCTTGAAGTATACTGGAGGTTTACAAGACTTTTTTTGGTCTCGGATCTGACCATAAGTAAATATCCAAAACAGAGGTAGGCTTATAAAGGCTTCTGAATAAATAAATATTGTCCSTTTTGCTAAGTAGACCTGCTGTTGGCAAAAGGTTTCTCCTTTGCTTCTGCTTATCATGCTATCCATAGGCTTAAGATTCAGAAAAAGAACTACATAGTAAAAGARGCTAGAAGAATTCCCTTAAGAGATCCCTTTAAAGAAAGCATAGTGCATAAGCTCTTATCAAAGTTCAATTTTCCTTTACATACTTCTGTCTTTCAGTAAATGGTTGCCTTCATAATATTGCATAATAGCTATTTTGTCATCCATGACATCTTYAGATTCAGTGTGAATGATGAAATAGTACCACTTGACAGGTGTTAGAAGGGCATGTTCTCATGAAATAAGTAGTTAAGCTGGAGTGAAAATTTCACTCTGTATTTTAGTAGTGTTCCTTTCTTGGATGCAGACAGTGCAAAATTGAAGCCCCCAAAACCTGGGGAATCTTTTGGAAATGTGTTCTTACCCCCCATTCTGTTCTACCACCCAAGTTCTCAGTATCAAGTTCATTACTAAAATTCTTCCGGAGTGTTCCTTACAACATATAAGTTCTTTTCTCTTCAAAATATCCTTACATCTCTTCCTCATACTTTACACAGTACATCCACCTTTTAAAAACCCTTCAGTATTTTCAGGTACTTTCCATGGTACCCCAAGCATAGCTGCTCCCATGATATCCTCTGTGCAGACTAATCCAGCAGATTCTYTTCCATCACCAAACATGCTCATACCTCCATCTCCACCTTCCTTGACCTTTCTTGCATGCGAACTTAAGTTTTGAAAAAGAAAATGGTTTCCTTTTTAGCTGCACTATCAGCTGAAGCAGCAGAAAGATAAGACATTCATCACAATGATGCTCATTACAAATCCTCTTCAGACCATGAATGAAACTGGCTGAATTTCTTCTACATCAGTAGGATGTGGATCAATCTAAAGAGGGAAGAAAAAAATATATATATATATATTTATATCAATGATTACTACCAATTCTTACATTTCTACATGTGTTTTTTTTTTCCCCCTCTGACAAGAAAAAACCTTAAAAATTCAGCAGTGGCTTTTCAAAAATCTTGTTTATTTTTTTACCTCTGAATAAAGAGGTGGAGGCTGAAACCGGAACTCTTGTATGTAAGCAAACACAGGACAACACAATTGTTCTTCACAGTCGATTAGTGGTGGATAAGCAGGAACATGTCTGGAGAACTCTTCCTCAGACACTACATCAGCATAATTTGGTGGTGCTAAAACACAAAAGATACTACTGTCAAATTTCAAACTATTCCCTCACAGATAGACAATATGTACATTACAGTATCCAAGACCATGAAGACCATATTTATTAAACATTGTAGGACCACTGTTGTATTGTATTAAGTGCACTATATTCATCAATATTAGATCTAGAACTATGTGTTTTTAGTGAGCTTAGGTGATTCTGCAGGCACACTGCAGAAATGAGATGCTTAAGGCTACTCCAGCAACAAATCCGGGTTCTATTAAGCTACATTCAATAATGGCTAACTTTAAGGTGCCTACCTCCAGAGCAGAATTCCCACTACCAGAATCAGTTGAAAGTAGTCAGATAGGGAAGGAGGGCTGGAGTTTGGATTTTGAATTAGATTTAGGTGCCTCACTCTTATGAGTCCTACTTTAATGGCCTTCATCTTATACTGATCTAGTCCTTAAACTGGCACTACTATCCTTTTGTTATAGACAGTACTAAGCTGCATTATAAAAAGCTCAATATATATTACCTTCAGGGTGTTCTGGCATGGTCAACGCCAGCCAACTCATATCCATACTAAACTGGCTGGTAATGCTGGAGTTCCTGCTTGAAAATCCAATACATGGAATTGTGCCAATCACCAGAGGCATTTCAATCATCAATTTCTTAGCACCAGGGATATGGATATACACCTATGTGACAATCCCCAAATAAAAAGAAAAAGACATCATGAGACCCCCATTAAATGGGGCTGCTACAAGGTACCACACTTCCTATACTGCAGATGGTTTAAAAATTAGMAGTTTCCTTATCTTAGGTAAGTTTGGCTAATACTCTGACAGCTTTCATTATTTTTCAGCCATTTCCTTCTTTCTATACCTTGTCTGTAGATGACTTAAAAAACTCACGCAAGTATTGACTAAAGTATTTGCACAGTTGACTTTCAGTCCTGCCTTCCCATTTCTGAAGAGAATGGGAAGAATCCATTCAGCTTTGAAATACTCTCCCCTGATAACCTTTCCAGGTCTAAACCAAGCTTATTCTTCCTCAAAAATGTTTTCCATTTTCCCCATTATTCCCATCCTTCAGTTTCAGAATTTGCTCTTCAGTCTCCTACCTATATATGATATTTATTCTGAAATGTTGTTCCCTACTTCAGAATTTAAGAGCTGCTCAGTAAAGAATACACTTCTGTTCCCAACTCAGCTTCRTATTCAAGAGTATGCACATTTTTAATGAAAATCTGCACTTACCGCTAATGAATATTCTACTCGAATAATACAGCAGTCAAGTATAGAAGGGGATACAGGTGGGATTTTCAGAGTTTTCCCATTCCAGGTATCTGTACTCCCAGAGGCAATATGGTTTCCTCGAACATTGGCAACCATCTGACGGAAAGTCTTTGTCTTCCCACTGGCCAGATAAGTTTGTGTTTGGAAAATGGCAGCTTTTGGAACAATCAAACGAGAAGAGCAGTTCTCAATTTCTGCATAGATTGGTATGGCTTCCCCTAAAAAAAAACAGGGAAAAGTTCAGTGAATAATTTGTACTTACCAACTTTCCTTTGGGAATATCAAAGCATGTTATGCAGCACGTACCTCATCTGCAATGTTATGAGAACAATACTTGTTAGTYTCCTCAAGCTAGTTTCTTTGCAAAGTGGTATCCAGGCAGAAGTATAGCCACCTACTACATTTTACGTATAAACAATGATTCATTTGGAAACATTAAGCATAATATGAACAAGCTTGAAAAACTTTATTTTCAAATTATGCAGTCTTCCTTTTATATAGGACTAACTGAATTCCAAAATGTTTTCTTTCCTCAATGTATCTAGTGTTACCAAGATAGCAAAGAAGCTGCTAAAGCTCACTGTTACACAAATGTAAATCTATGAATAGAGTACATAAAAAACTGCATACATCCCCAGTTATGTATTTTGTCCCATCTAAAAGCATTTTCTTGTTCTGAACACTCAAATGTACRTGGTCTTTCCATAAGAATATTAACAGGACTACCTTTCAGTTTATATTCCCAGCAGGGGAGAGGAGGAGGATTTTTTTTAAAGCAAATTCATACAGATCTCACTTTACTATCCACTAAATGGAGTTATTCTTCCAACTGTTTTCCATCCAGCAAATGTTGGCTTTGCAGAGATCACAAAAATCCTATCAGGTATCTAATATTCACATTTTGAAGGGTGAACATAACTACTCTTACCATTACAGTATCCCTTCCTCTCAATTTTGGCACTCAGAGACACTGGCCCAGAGGTGAAAAACCAACAGCCAACCATCTTCTCCTGACTTCTTAGGACAGGTGTCTATAAAAGAATATTTTTTGTTTTATGGCATGAAGCTATCAATCACTTGCAGTTTAATGTTACGTGTATCCATCACTGAAATCTAGCCCTAAAATCCACATGGATCTAAACCGTTGTACTATTCACTGCAGCTGGGGTTTTACCATGGTGTGAGGTGGAATCAGGGTTTGGTTATTTGAAAACATGGCTGTTTTAAAATCCCAGTGTGCACTTAAAATTTGTCAAGTATCTAAGAGACCTATGTCCATTTGAACTTAATCTGTCTGCAAAAGGGTTCATTTAGCAAATTTTACGGGTGTGACTTTTAAAAAGGTCTAGCAGAACACACTCTCTCCACTGTACTGAAGTATTTATACCCACCTTCCTCACTGGAGGAGAATGCAGAATTTATTCTGCAAGAAACTAATAGATAAGCAAGTAAACTATTTTTATCTTTATCATCCATCATAAAAATGTCAAATGTGTACACAGTGGGCTAAACTGTTTCATCTTCATAACTTGCAAGCCACACAAGACCAAAAACATTTACTCTCATGTGATGAAAATCATCTTAATTATCCATGAAGGACTGTCACATTAGATGATATTTACACTGTCTTTGTAAGATTTTCATTAGAGTAAACTTGCAATATATAAGTACACAGGTCCAGGGTGCAAAATCCAACCCCACTAAAACTCCAAACCAAGATCCAAGCTACTTAAAATGATTCCCTGGGCACTGCTGCAGACCTGTAGAGATTTGCAGCAGTCAGTGTAATTACAAAGTCTAAAATCTGTGCAGTTTTACACTGTTTTGGAGGTAGCCTGGCAATCCATTAAGACAGGCAGTGCTCACTTTATTTGCCCCATAGCCCTTTCCTGTGCAATAAACTATGGTCTACTCAATATTATCCTTGCAGCAACTGGATATGTTATATTCAACAATGTGTGTTAGGAGTGTGAAAACAAGGACTATATTCTGCTTACAGATATCACTGCCAAATTACTTCTGTAAGTTCTAGCTCTGGAAAGACAAAATAAAATGTAAGCCTATAAGGGGGAAAAAAGAAGTGCTCAAAACATCTCTTAGCTATAGTCACATTATGATGAAAAGTTAAAATTATCCTAGCATTTTAAATAAAACAGAAATTACTCATTCATATTTAAATGAATAACCATTTAGATCCAGTTGCTATCATGAAAGTGCAAGGTATAATTTTATATTATTTTCATAATATGGGTTGAGATAAAAGAATCCAGCTCATTAGCTTCCATCTTGCCTATTTTCTCATTACTTAATGCCTGATCTTTCTTATTACTCTACAGTATTTCTAGTGATTATTAGAAGCTCAATGCTTTAATGTAGCCAAATCTGTCATAAGGAAATAACTGAAAAGATCTCTGAAGCAGCTGCATGCATGCACTTAATGTTAGAAAACGACATGCAAAATGGAAGGATACATAACATAATGGCCAGAGTATAAATGACAGGCTAAGCATGATTAATACTCTTCTGTAATTACCATTCCTCAACCTACTATTATTGAGGAGTTTAGGACACTGCAGCCCTGTGAATGTAGTTGCTCTGGTAAGAGTAACTACTTTATGCTTGTGCATTATTATTATTAAGCCTTATTAATGCATTTCAAGCCTGCATAACTTTTTGGCAAGAGCATCTCTGCCAGCAGGGATGTAATCAATGGTATTAAAAAAGCCACTCTGTTTGCTATTCACACAACCTAAGATCATCTATTTATAGAGAAAAAGCTTAGGGAGCTTATATGCTTTCAGAAGTCAGAAAATGACACTCCAGAATAACATGGCAATGGTTATGGCTGGATATGAATGCTTCTTGGAAATGAGTTTTCTGCAGCTGCCTTTAAGGGGAGTGGAGGGGGTTGGGGGGGGGGAGGACCCTCTTACCAACAAAGCGGGCGAGTTGACATCGATATGGCTAATAACCTGAAGTTCTGTCTGCACGCTTTGATCAGGTGCTGCAGGCCTTTCCAGAATTGCTTTCACATAGTACTGAATACTGCCATACTTCCCAGTAAAAGAGGTCACCAGAGGCCTGAAACAAGCAGTCATAAAAGCATTCCTGTAAGTTTACAGTTCAGTTTCAAACATGAACACTTCCTGTGTATATAAGTGTTTACCAGTTTACAGCTCCTGCTTTTAGGGCCTTAGGGAAGCAGAAGCAAACCAAGAATGTCTATGGGGTGGTTGATTAAGACAAACATATAAAGCTGACCAATCAGTTTAATATTAAAGAAACATGAGTCAAATTACATTGCTTCAGTTAGTTTTCAAAAACAAGCAATGCCCAACACAGTCCCTTCAGGTTGCATTACTTCACTTACTCTTGTGGGAGCTGAAAGCTGAAGGGAAATTCATGTCTTCCATCTAAAAGAATTAAGCTTTCTTCACCTGTAGGACAAAAATACATAGTATGTTTTACTTATTCCATAAAAAGAAGTACAAAGCTTCTGCTTTTTTTAATTATTTATGACTAATTTCACACAGATGCAAGGGACTAGGAGGAAGGTTTTTACTGATCCCAGTGGGTTCTGGATTTGAGCCCATGCTTTATTTATTCTGTGGTGTGATTTCAATGAAAGAAAAAAAAAAATCAAGGAAACATGGAAACCTAAGTTTCAGTTCAGGATTCTGGCCAATTTCTAACACAAAATGGCTTCTGGAAAGAGTAAAAGAAATTTCTTTTCCGTTTTGACAGGACAACTAATCTACTTTTTCAAATAACAGGCCAACTTCTGCACTGAAGCGCACCAACGTAAAGTCAGTATTACGAAATACCGCGTTATTACTAACATAGGTCATCTTAACACATTCCTTGGGCCTGCTGTGATGCAATTTTTAAAGGCCGGAGTTTACTTTTCTTGCACCTAAACTCGGGGAGCATTTCGCCCCGCTGACACAAGAAACGCCGTTTCCCTTCAGTTCTTCCTCAGCGCTGCCGGGCGCGGGTGACAGCAGCGGCAGCTGAGCACAGCAGAGGTGCCCAGCGGCTCCTCCTCTGCTCTTCCGCGGCCCTTCCAGGAGGGGGCCGGCTGCGCCCCGCGCAGAGCCGAGCGCCGCGGGCTCGCCCGGGGCCTGCGCCCCGCCGCCCCCCGC